>NW_011967098.1:206554-214064 GCF_000949405.1 Vollenhovia emeryi
GACAAGTGATATAAGAAGAACGATATTCATAGGAGCACTTATATCACTTGTCATTTTGCCGTTCCTGAGCGCGCGAAATTTCAGCCCTATCATTTGTGGAAAATAATCGCTTCTAATTTAAAAACTATTATAGCCTCGACACTTTTGTATTAGGATTTTCGTCTGGAAATGTTCTAAGGAATCTGTCATTAAGAGGACCTCCGGTGGTTTTAGGACACCCTGTATAGAGAGCGCCGGACAATTTTTTGATTCGATATAATTGTAGTGCAAGACGTATGTCGCGCGTGTCATCAATCGATCATTGTCTAAAAACATGGAATATGGCAGTTTGACTTTAGGGGCGGCACTCGTAGTCCGACCTTGTGTTTAAGTATATCATAGGCGGTCTTCAAACACTATCCAAGCAACCAAGTGATCATACAGCGTCTCGAGATTGTACCTGAGACGATCGTGAATATAAAATCGGACTACGAATACCGGCCTAGGTTTGTTTTTTATTCTTACAATGGATTGCGCTAGAGCTGAACTGGTGCAAAGAGAGCGAGTGGCAGGCATAAAAAAAAAAGTACAAAAGTAATACGGCGCGCCGTATTACACCTGTGGAATTGGCCGATTCATCTGCTGAAGATGAACGTATAATTGCAATTCTACCAAACATATTTTTAAAAATCATAAAACTATGGTGTTTATACAGTATTAGTAATTGTTACGAGACGGAGCATAAAATTTTCTAATTTTATATATTTGTCACTTAACAGTTACTATTTTTTTAATCTATGTGTGGCGATGGTTTTAATTTGTATATTTAAATTTTAAACATTGAACACATTAAAATATAAATGTTGCACAATTTTCTCGATCTAGGAGGAACCTCTTGTTTTCATATTTACTATTTAACTTGTCAAAATCGTTGACTGCTTGTTGTGTTGTATATTTGCACTTGTTCCAGACCTAGTACAACCAGTTCAGAATAAAAAAGCACACCTAATAAAACGGAAACATCAAGTTCCCCCCCCCCCCCCAAGAACTGATATCATAACTTGATATCAACTACATGGACAAATTACATGAAAAACCACTTTGAAAATTTCTTGTTGAGATTCACTCAAAAGCAGAATTAATGATGTCTAACCCGCTGACTGCCATGCTTGCGCATGTATCTTGCAACATATTTACCGAGACAAAAGAATGTAATCAGTGTGCAAGAAGTATTATCGACGATTCTCTAATTCTGCCCTCAACTAAGTAAGCGATTTTATAGTTGAAGCGAAAGTAGGCTTTATACATACATTGCATAGAATGGCAGTGAACGCGTCGAGATACTTTAAAAGTTTCAAGAGAGACCTTTGGCTCTCTCACTCTCTCTCTCTCGTTCTTTCCGTAGCTACACACTATATCCATTTTAGCACGAGCTCTCCATTCAGTTGCGATAGGAATAACAAAGTCTAAATAAATGTTCTACTCTACAGTCGATACATATCCTTGTGTGAGATTCCAGCCTCTTGTTTTTTTTTTACATCGTGCATATATTAAATGGAACTAAGAATCCAAGTTCCCTTAAATGCGGGTTTCAAGTACGGCCTTACAGCGATAGGATCGGCATGTAAACATTGGTTAAATTGGAAATGTTACGATTCGCGTAATTGTACTACATTCTAAACAATTCCAAAAACAATGTGTACGGTGTTCCACACACATCCTTTTGTTCTTTTATAATGTCTCCTAATGGTTTCATTTTATATTATATTATTATGTAATCTTTTAGGTTTTGTCATCTTTTTTTTATCATGCTTAAATGTTAAGTTGAGAAAATAATTTTTTTTTCGTTTATATAACAAGCAAAATGTTCAACTCGTTTCTTCATAAATATTCAATTTTCCATAAGTCTTCTTTATGGGGCTCAATGGTTCCAGCAGAAACACTTAATTTGCACGTGAGTTTTATTTAAATATTTTTTTATACTTTAGGTTCATCCTTTCTCCCATTAGCGCGCGCGAAGTGCATGGCTCACTATTTACTTGAAAGAATTTTTTTTCACTGGGTCCAGAACCATTGTACGTTAACTGTTACTTATTGTATTACGTCCAATGCTGAGCATGTTGTAACGCTAAGAGTATCCGTGGAGTATCATCGGCTAGAAAGCACAAAGAATATTCTAAATGTCCTTCGGAACGTCTTATAGTACGCTGAAATGTTTCTAGCTTGCTTTGGTTTCTTTCCAGTCAATTTCTCGACGTACGAAAATCGTTACTGATTACAGTCGGCAATCCTTTCCTCGAGTAACGGCTCCTTTCTTCACGTTATTAAGCGAGGACTGTGCAAACCTTCTACCTGAATATCAATTTGAGGACAATGTTGTGTGTCAGGCGGTCCCCAATCGTGCAAATTTCCACTGTTAGCTAATCTGTGCGTAAGTCGATGTGCTATTGAGAAACCTCCGCTACCTTCCAATTGCGTGAGAACTATGATGACTTGTCTGAAATGAAAATTTAATGTAAAACCTGATCGTGTTGAATAGAAGCTTAATTAAGTCTCACCTGTGAAGGGGAGGAACACTATCGGCAGTTCTGAGTTGTCCTCTCGTGGACACGACGTTATAGCTTTCGTGGCAGTCGCATTTTACGTGAATCCACTTGTTTACGTGACGATTTTCAACCATTACCACTAAACCGGCCCATCCTTTAGTTAAATAATAAGCAGTCATGCCTTCTCTGCCCTGTAAAATGTATGTCGTCGTAAGTTTTAGAAGTAATTACTTCACACATTATTTAAAATGCGATGTAATGGCTTACTTCGTGCCGTTGTCCTTTAGCCAATGTTAGGCTAATGATGGCGTCGGCCAAGACAAAAGCAGGTGGTGATATTTGCTCGACGAGAAGTCTTTTTGAGCTGTGAATAGCAAGAACGTATTCTGGATAACTAGAAGTATCTTCCATTCCGGTGTGCCAATGATTAAAGGCCAGGCATACGACGATATACAGATCCCTCTCCAACATCTTGTGACAGCCGACGAAACCGCGTACCTGCCGCTTACTATGTTCCACTAATCTACCGACTTCTGGAGCGGCTGGGGATCTCGTGCGAAAAACTACCACGCACAGGTCCAGTTGAGAACGTTGCGATTTCTCAGAATTTCTAGAAAATTATACATACTCGTTAACGTATCACACGTCATGCTCGCGCACGCGAACCAGTTTAATCGGCTCACCTTTGGCCCTCTTGGAATAGCGTGAATTCCGTTTCGGTGGGTTCTAATACGGTCAAAAGGACGCACGACAAATGTCTGAGGGACGACAATGGAGGGAGAGTGCCGCGCAATCTCACTTCGCTCCATCCGACTCTCGTCTTGCAGATGTCAATGCAATCGAAGTACTTGAGAACGTCGTCAAAGGATATCCAAAAGACACCATCTGAAGCACCGTGCGGCATAAGCATCTCTCGTAATTGTGGCGTCCATATAGGGCTGTCGTCCGACCAATCCCCTTTCCAACTATAATGACCCCAAGGATTGCGTAGTCGTAATAACCGTATCCCCTGCGTAACAATCGCGTGACGTGTATATTTGCTTCAAATGAGGTGAAATAAAACAAGCTAGGCGTGTACATTATCCGCGACACCTACCTGTACATCGCGGACATCGAGGACAGAATATGCATGCCTGAAAGAGACATTTCGAATGAAAAAGATGAAAGACGCGAAAATCGATGTAACATGAAAGAATGAAATTTTCCCCAATTTACCTTGGCCTTAAACCTTTGCGCTGATATTCCTCCTCGTCAACCTTCATGTTACCACCACCGCAGCTAGCACCCATTAAAAACATAGCCTGCCTCGAGGACAAGAGTTGTGCCCATATTAGGTCCCTATCGAGTTCGTCTTCGCTTGGCAATGCTGAAGGTTGTAAAGGCACGCTCTCACACGGGGCACCGGTCAATGTCGCTAGACCTTCTATAGCACGGCCAGACACTAAGGCCTCGTAACAGCCATGTATTTTAGCAACTGCTTTTTCGATCAGCGGCACCCAAAGCTGTTTTCTCTTTGCCTGCAATGTAAGATGTCACAAGTGCATGTCACTAAGAATGCGCGTCGAGGGGAAATATTTGGTATAACGTTATCTTTGTGCGGTATACAGACGCGTACCTGAGAGTATACTAAGTGGCCTCTCTTATCACAGGGTAATAGATCATCAACGAGCACCGTCGTCCATTTACCATCTTTGCACAGTCTAACTTGGTAAGCACCCTCGGGACATGTCTCCTTCATGACCAGAACTCTTCTCACGAGCTCGTCACTCTCGGCCAGAACGGCCAGGGCCGACAGTAACCAACAATTTCCTAAGACACCTTGCGAGATATCAGAAGGTAGGGGTGTCCTAAAGACAGCCCAAGGCAGTTTAGAATCGACACTTGAGTCCACGTTAATTTGGTGTGGCCTTCTCCACTGGACGACATGATTATCTTTCGTATCCGCGGGATTATAATACAAGGATTTCGGAGCAGGCGGGAACGAATCGTCGACGAACGGCTCGTTTGTCTATAAGATAAAAAATGAGAGTAACGTTAAATCACATAAATAATTGGGCATCCTAGGCACCTATTCTAAATCTGCGCCCGTACCTCCTTGCAATATCGTACAATGCGCTCCCATTTCTCCAGCGCGTCTCTCTCCTCCAGCTGCCTAAGATTCTCCATCACCACGCTCTCCTGCCGCTGTATTCTAAGAGTACTAGTGCCCGACTCGACAAGCCTAGGTATCCCCCTGTCTCCAGATACTTGAAACAGCGACTTGGAGCTTTGGCACATTTCGCAGATAACAGTTGTACTCTTGTTCTCATACGTGCACACTTTACATTGCCACTGGACATACGATGAAAACGTTAGAGATAGAGATAGCGATTCTCTAATGTACCGCGCCAACGACAAGACCAAACGAGTGAAAAGCAAAAAAGTAGGGCGAATGAAAGGTTTCGGCAAGAACGAACCAATCGTGAGTTATTACGTTCGTACCAATAATATCTGAGATCTCGATGAAAAGGACAAATACTAACTTGCGTGTGTGAGGGATCTCTGGTCCTCGAGTGCCTTTTGTCAACTGCCGACGAGCCGTTTCTTCTCACGGAATTTCTATGCCTCGGAGTAACCGCTTTGGAATTTGTCGGGGTTGAACAGAGCCTCGGGCTCGGACTCCGTTGGCCAAGGGCCCTATTGTCTTTCGGGACCTCCAGGAAGTCCGCTAGCGTCTTGCAGGCGTTGCAGTTCTGCGCGGAGAGCGGATTCCTCAGCGTGCACGACGGGCACACCCAGCTCTCGCCCTTTCGCAGAGTGGCATCCTCGAGATGCATGATACTCTTGAGCTTGGAGCCGCAGCAAGCCTCGCACGTCGTTCTCGAGGCGGCGTTCAGTAGAGTGCACTTCTTGCACGTCCACACCGGTGACGGCGGGTCTATCTGATCGTCCAGGTCGGACTCCGCCGTGGCCAGGGTGGCCGCTTTCGGTGGTATGTACCTGACGCTGTCCCTCGACACCACGATCGGTGACTGTGGATGCGTCGGATAGCCGCTCGTGTCCTTGGTGACGGTTATCAAGCTCGGCTGCGTGAGCGACGGGGGTGATCTGGACGAGCCGCAGATGTCACAGCCGCTGGACCACAGCGGATTGTACGCGTAGGAACACTTTCTGCAGGTCCACATGCGCTTCAGCGGGCTGACATTCGACACCTCGCCCACCGGGCTGGTCGCCTCGCTGTGCGCCTTCGTCGGCACCAACTTACTGCTCTGTTTCTTTGGCAACGGCGGCGGTATGTCGGGATCCGTGATCCCGATGTAGGAATACTTTGGTCTCGAGTTGAAGCCGATGGAGTGCGGCGGCACCGCGGGCGGTTCCTCGTCGTTCAAGCTCCTGCGGTTAACGCTCTTCTTCTGCGTCACGCTCGCGACCGAGTCGGCGTCCGAGAAGGATCTCCTGTAGGACAGGGGCCCGGCGGACGATAACGCGCGCGGCACCCAAGCCGGCACACTGATAACCACCCCGCTGCAGGGCGCGGGGCTCCTAGGGGCGTCGCACGCCTCGCACTGCTCCAGCCCGGGCGCATTGTCCAGCGTGCAGTTGTCGCAGCTCCACAAGCCGTCGTCCTGCCGCGCCTCCGGCACCACCAGGCTCGTAGGTCGTTGTACCATGTGCTCCGATAATTTCTCAACAACCGAACCGTTCGACAGCGAACGGCTAACTTTAGACTTCACCCGCTCGTACATCGAGGGACTGTGTCGTTTCGGCGAGCGTTGCGAGGTATCGCTGTTATCTGCGAACGGCAGCGTGCTGGACTCCATTGCTCCGATTGACGGCAAGATCCAGTCTTTATGGTGCCCTCTGCCTCTCTCGCTTCGGCTTATGCTCGTCAACTGTGCCATGCCTGAAAGATTTTACAAGCGACAATAATTCAATCCACCGGACGCGCTCTCGCGGACGGACCCCACGACGATGTCGTGCGAGCGCGACACTCACCTGTACTGTTGATTTTATCATCGTTACCGGAGCCACTCCTGCTAGCGCTCCCATGTAGGACGTGGGCCAAAAGTCCAGACGTGACTCTAACGCGATTCTCCTTGTGCAGATTAGTCTTTCTGCTCTTGCGCGCGCCAATTTGCTTCCCGTCGCTTTGAGCTATCGACGCACTAGCATCGCAGGCCGCACAAGTCAGCGAGCTGCAATTATTGTCCAATAGACATCGAATACAAGTCCACTGTGTGACTAAAGAGGGTAAGGACGAGAAACGCCTCGGCGGTTTCCTGTCGGATGAATTGCCACCCAACGCACCGCAATGAGAATTCTTCCTGACGTCGCCCGCAGATAAGTGTCTCTCAAAACTGCAACTTTACAGGAACACACGTTACGCCGTTAGCAACAATTGTAAGCTTACGCTCCAGAATGAGAAAGTTTGGCATAGATTGCGCAAGGAAAATAACTCGAGGGATCTCAATTGATACTTGTTGCAAAGTAAGGCAAGCGACACCAGCTACCAGCGAAAAACATTCATTTCAATGTCCTGCCTTGTAGACGTGGCATACAAAGACTCTACTCTTTGCAAACAAAACAAACGTGAGGTAAAGGAATCGAACAGCGTACTCTACGATACAATGCGACAGGATCGTCCAGGAGCGCGTGCGAGGCACATGGGGAGGGGATCCAGGAGGGGGAGCGAGATCGCGATCCTCACCCGTGAGAAGCGGTACGTCGGGACTGGGTCACCGTCGGCTTACGCGACACTCGGACTGTCCTCGGCGGTGGCGTCGGCGGCGTCGATTCCCCGGAAGAGGTCTCCTCTTCCTCCTCCTCTTCCTCCTCCTCCTCCTCGTCCTCCTGCTCGCCCTTCGCGGGACACTCTCCGTCCTCGCGCCTCCTGGTCGCGTGCGCCGCGACCGCCGCTTCCCCGGCCCCCTGGCGCGCGCTACCGCTACGCTCCGCCGCGGCTACGCTCGTGGCACGGTCCTGCCTGCGCTCGAGGCTGGCCCTCT
>NW_011967098.1:215533-230240 GCF_000949405.1 Vollenhovia emeryi
CTTCGCGGGACACTCTCCGTCCTCGCGCCTCCTGGTCGCGTGCGCCGCGACCGCCGCTTCCCCGGCCCCCTGGCGCGCGCTACCGCTACGCTCCGCCGCGGCTACGCTCGTGGCACGGTCCTGCCTGCGCTCGAGGCTGGCCCCCTCGTCGCTCCTGAACCGCGTCAGTCCGCACCTGCGCATCTCGCGCTCTCCGTCGGATTTATCAGGGCGCACTCCGAGCAATGCCACTGCAGCACCGACGCGATCGAGCCCATTCTCCACGCGTAGTCATGGCTCCCCCGCTGCGCCGCCCTATATCACCACTGTGCCGCGACCACGGACACGACGGCGTCGACGGCGGCAGTGACGACGGCGACGGCGACGACGACTGCTGCTGCTGCTGCACACGGAGCCGGCACACCGCGTACGCGGCGACGGGGCGGCGACGTCGGCCCTCGTCCGCGACCTCGGCTCTCGGCCGCTCGACACCCGCGCGGAACCTCTCCTCGTCCCGTCGCGCCGCACGCTGCACGACGGGAGGAACGACGACGCCGCGACGCGACGCGACGTGATGTGACGCGGGGCGACGCGACGCGGCGCGGCGCGGCGCGGCGCGACGACGCGGTCGCCGGCGGCTGGGCGGTTAAACGACGGCGATCAGCGGTGCCGCGGGACGCGTCCTCCACGTCGACGTCGTCGCGAGGATGTCGCCGTCGTCGGTCGCGACAGGAGCCCGCCGTTCTTTGTCATATGTTCCGCGACGGCCATATTTCCCGTCGTGCCCCCCCACCTCTCGCGCCCGCCGCCCCCCCCCCCCCTCCATTCCCGTCGATGTCGCACGGACGGCGCGGGATCGCCCGTCGCCCCGCGAGCCCCGAATTTTGGCCCCGCGCGTCGATCAGCTGATCGATGCACGACTGCGCTCGTAACGCGCGGATCTACCCGACGGCGTTTCCGCGCTCGCTTTCGTCCGCTTTGCATTTAAGTAACAGTGAATAACGCAGAGAATTCTAAGGGAATTCTTTTTCTCATTCCCCGAACTGCAAAATTCAGTCTCTCTTCGTTTCTTGTCTGTTCCAAAGGCCCAGTGAGAAATGATTCGTCGATCGACGTCGAAACGACGTCGAATTGACGTCGTTCTCAAGAGTCTGGAAAGAATTCGCTTCTACGTCGCGCACCGATCCCGAGCTCACGGGGGAGATTCCTCGCGTTCGAGACAACTTTTTTAATTCACTTTCGTAACAAGTCAAAAGATATATATATATATATATACTACGGATCCTACGGAATTCTCCAACTATCGGGGAAAAGAATTCTTTCGAGTTCATTTTGAACGCATTGCTCTAATTTATAAAAAAAAAGTTTTAATGGGAAAAAAAACTCTTTTTGAGCTCATGATGATCACCTGTGCTATTCCAGGTAGCCAATGGTAGCCGATGATGAAAAATACATGCAGTCGTTGTGACAAGATCTTTTTTTTTTTTTAGTCTCCTGAGATACTTTTATACGCAGGCATTTCCGTGAATGACTAATTTGCGTACAGCACAAAATTTCCAACGCGCGCGTCACTGGGCATTTTAATTGCCACGCGCACTAGCGACATCTATGAAAGAAGAGGCGAAAGACGTGCGATTCCTATTGTAGCAATCAAGGCGATGAGCTTACCGAGTCCCTGTGGCGCAGAGGATAGCGCGTTGGACTTCTAATCCAAAGGTCGTGGGTTCGATCCCCACCAGGGATGGCACGCGAGCGGGATTTAAAAACCGTTTGTAATTATTTTTTTTACTCGCATTATTTGCGTCATCCCGATCGAAATTGTGGAAACAAATTCCGGAGCGAACGTATATTTGTATATCGCGCCGATTATCAATTTGAAAAAGAATTACCAGACGACCCGACTGGCAGATGGTATATATTATTTATTTACGAGATTACATTCAACATTCCGACCATCCAAATTGTGGTCATTTTCAAGGATAAGCGTATCAACAAGTCAAGACATATCCGACTTAAGTCAAATCATAAAATTGAAACAAACGTCCACCGCTAAGGTGTTGGTCCAATGTTGGTTAGAAATGCATTGGCCGATATTGTTCAGTGTAAAGGCAACATTGGAATAAATGGAAATATTGCACAATAATAATTATACAGGGTGGTCAATTTAAATGTGGACATGTAATGTAAACATCCACCAAATTTACATACGCAAAAATTTGCAATAACTAGAGCACCATTGGAACAGTATATTCTTGAGAGTTCTGGCGAAAAAACAGTTTTTATAATTTAAAAAATTTTTATCCCTTTACAAATATATCCTCATGGAGACAAAATTTGCTGTCCGAAATAACAGAGTTCTGACTTTCTACAAATAGTTGTCGCATAGTTCCGAACATATTTCAGCATTTTCTACAGAGTTCTATACAGTAGAACCGATAAATAATTTTAAAAAAATTAATACTCTCCGAAAAATGTCCGAAGGTACGAATTTTAATCAACAGAAATCACCGCTGTATCAATTTAAACTATCGACGAGTAACTATTACAATATAATTAAGTACGAATAAGATTAATTGATATTTAATTCTTCAATTAAACGTATCGCGATGTAATTCGACTCAAAGTTCTGCATTCTGACCAGCATTTATATGATTCCGTTAATAAGAGAAAAATTTCACGATTATATTTCCGTTAATAAACGAAAAACTTGAAAATTATACATTTCAACATTGACACCGCACAATAAACGCAACTGAGTTAACAATTTGTCGAGACACAATCGAGACACAGCATCGTTTTGAAGAAGCAATCGTCGCAATGAAAAAGTAATTTCACTCTCGGTATCTATCGCGAGGATTCGGCGATCGCGCGACGATATCGTTCGCTAATTATTCGCAGAAAACGATCGAAGTTTCTTCCCGTACTTGTCGCGAACGCGTTAAAAACATGATATGCGAAGCGGCGCGGGCCACTAACTCGGTTCGAATTCGCCGCGTAAACAATCTACGGCGTGACTTTTTTTCGCCGAGCGCCGTCGACCGAGCACGAATTCCAAGAAATGACGTACGCGCCGTAGTAAACAACTCGGTCTCGAGTGCCGGTTACAATAACGTAGCACCGTGAACACTTTTTTTCGAAAACAGTCTATTGTGCCGAATCAGTCGGCGCGAGCGAGTCGAGCGAGGCGGATGTTCCGCTTGTCGTCGCGTCGCCCCTCGTAACGCGATTACTTTCTACGAGAATCGCGATCATCTACGCAACGCGATTGTCTCGTACGAGAGTTTTAACATCTATCCATCGCGTTTAAGGAATTGTCGCGATCCGTAATCACATCGGTGATTAATAACGAAAACTTATAACATATCGATCGCTTGCCAAGACATAATCTCTCCAACAATTAAACGTATAAAAGTGCGCGTATAACATAAAGTTTACATTTTCCTCGCGTTCGGGAGTGCCGTTTTACTTGATCGAATTAAAGACTCTTCAAAGCCCATTTGAACAGGTATTTGTGAAATGTCCGTTCCTGTCGATGGCCACACTTTAGAGATTTGGCAGTTTTTCGACTAAAAAACTCGCCGACTCGAAGTGGAGGCGAACTTGACGGAACAAAATGAATACGTTCACATCGACTTTGTAAACGGGAGTGTAAAATCGCTCGAACGATTTTTGTGTTCTCGCGAGTGTCCTGGAGGATAATCTGAGAGGATGAGGTGGCCTGGGGAAGGCATCAGGCGCCGGCGGAGCAACTTTATGGTGAGTGTTAATTTTTCATTTCGTGCCAAATTAATCTCTTCTCCGGTGTATTATCGAGTCGTTTCATTGCGTAAAGAATTATTTAGCGCCAGTAATTGATCAACCAATGCAGAAAATTGCACGACAGCCATCGGCCGTCATGCAATTTTCTACATCGTTTCAGTTCATAATTTCATAAATTCGAAATAATACTTAAAGGACGAGAAGTAATTTGGGATTTTACAAAAGTTTATTCTCGTGAAAATCTCGGCTTTTACCGAACAACTTTCGCGCAATAATCATATAAACATATCTTACCGAATAAAAAGTTTTATACGCATATGAACTATATCTTGCACTATTTTCAGTTTTCTTGAACGCTATTTTAATAGAAATCTTATATTTTTCTGTTACAGATTCATCGTAGTTAAACTCCGCTGCTGCGCGTCGATTGGTGAGTCAAATAATTTTTTAACGAGGCAACGAATCTACATTTCGTAGATCGTAGATTGTAGATGACAAATTAGTGTATTTCGTAGATCCTCTGGGAAAAATTTTGACCGTTTTTTGGTGTAGTTAAGCAACTTAACATTTCGGTTATTGCCACTTAAGTGAAAATTATCTTTGCGTTACTGAATATCGACAGAACTAATTGAGAGAATTGATTATTACTTTAATATTTTGGATATAGATAGAACAGCTAATTGTGATTTTTAGTTATGCGGGATAAAATTTGTAAAAGATTAGAGTTACGAACAATCTAAATAATTCGATTACTAATTGTGGGCCCCAAAATGGGTTGCAACTGACTTTTTTTTCCCAGAGTACATTTCGTAGATCGTTGATTGTAGAACATAAATTAGTATGTCTCGTAGATCCGTTGCCTCAAAATTGATAGAGTACAACATAATTTCGTATTTGTTTTTATACATTTACTTTAACGAAAGGGAGTGATCGCGATTTTAACTGCGAAGAGTTGGGTGTCCCGTAATTTTCATGCAAAATATGACGAATATTATTAATATATTCGTCGAGTTAATCTCTTGTACTCTATCAATTTTTTATTAACAAATTTATATAAAAATTTATATAATGACGTGAGACAGTATATTTTGTAGAGAACGCTGAAACTTAATATTATTTTCATACATCATTTGAAATTACTGATTAATTGGAATATTCAATTGTCGGCCTATCGTACGGAAAGTCTCTTTTCTCTGGGTCTCACGTCATTTATTTTGTATTGTTTGTGCACCCCGCGATACACTTTCAAGATGCGCCTCGCATGAATACATGCACAGTCGCACGCATCTTCGTATTTTTACGGTTGTTTTCGCGGTCGGTTTTCGCGATCGTTTTTCAGGAAAAAGCTCAAGAAATTATTAATTGTTTGACTTTATTAACATTATAAATTTTAGTTTACCGCGGAATATAATTCAAATATATTAAAATATATAACGCGAAGTAAATTTTGTTTCCGTATCTATACTTGAATTTTGAATTCGAAGATCGAGTCAACACCTATTCTCGAGCAAATAACGGATGTCGAAATATATTTGATCAGTTTTATACAGTAAATATTTTGAATTAATTTTCTTCTTTAATTAACTTCTCGTGGTCGTGCATTTCGATACAATCGACGCTCGCATATAGTTCGAACCGTACGAAATATTTGTCGGTGACGATAAACCGACTATGGAAGGAATTTTCTTCCTTCCTGATCTCTGGTCAAAATGACCAGACTGTATGGCCGGGAGCAACGAAAGGTATGTCCAATCTGGCCCAACGAAGGGATACGCCGTGTGGTCAATATTGGCCACTTTGATGAATTATGTAAATAACATGTTGTATGATATATGTTGATTTCTTCTTATGTGCAAAAATTCGGGTGGGTTATATTCTTTCCTTCTTTACTTATTCTAGCATATGTGCAAGATTAAAAAGACCCCTATTAAATCGCGCGCGTATAACTCCAAACCTCTTATAAATCGCGTCGCGGTTTTAACGAAAGACCCGTAGGTTTATTAACAAAAAGGTGTAACGCGGGTAGGTAGGAAAATGATAGGAAAATTAATAAGACTATACAGCGGAATACGGGTAGGTAGGGATTCGGGTAGGCAGGGACAGGGGGACATTACTGCTTAATTAAAAAGATAGGTAAAATTATAACTGCAATGAATTACTATTAAATGTTATTATATTTGTAATCGGATGCATATAATAGAATAGAAGTTGTTGCGCGTTTAAGTTTTTACTTTAAATTTACTTACAATTTTTGTAGATTTGATTTACTTTTAAGAGATCGTCAATAAATACATTCGGGATATTTTTATCCCAAACATGCAATGAAGAATTTCATGTTATTGTGTGCATACCGAATATTTCATATGTAACGTCGAGCGAAATATCGTGTTGTATAGATGTTATATTTTTAATTTTATATTGTAATTATTTCTTTCATATCATTGTGTGCATTGTAAAGGAAATTACAAGAAAAATATAATAAATAATAAAATTGTAAAATATCACATTATTTTCGTGTAATCGGGAAATTCGTCGGGGAATCCACGAGCGACGAGCAAGTGCGGTTACATACCAATGTGTCCCTTACTAAAAAAACCTCGATGTTTTGGCGGTTCCTCGAGGAAAGCAGGTGAGAGCTTTTGCGGAAGGTATTTAAAGAAGTATAATTTTCACCCTTCGTTTAAAGGTCCGACTGTGCCTGTCAACAGAGACACGCTTTGTTGGGCTGACAGAGTAAATATTGAGATCGCACGTTTGCCTTGTTAAATTATTTGAATAATTTATTTAATAAACTAATAAGCGCGAAGTATACAGCGCGAATGTTTGATCAATAAGATAATGTTCGTGTAAGACTGCGTTCAGAAACACCACCCGAGTACTCCAGCGTATTATTCTATCCTTGTTGCTCACCGTATGTTAAACAAGGATAAAATGATACTCTGGGGTACTCGGGCGGTGTTTTTGAACGCAGCCTAAGTGTCTCGTAATATTCTTAGAAGATACGAGTTGCAAATAATTTCATTCGAATTGTGTAACTCGGTCTTAATATTGTTTTGATAAAGACAACAATCGCATGGCTGAACGTTTCATTCTTGCGGCATGCTGGTTATAAATTCTTTAAACTTTATGACGTGGTGCAAGTGTGCCTGTTGAATGACGCCACGTCGCGTAAATAAAGAATGAGAAGCTAAAAATTTATAAGCCTATTATAAAAGGGCAGATACTTTTTTTTTACTATAGTACTTTAATAAGAGTTAACCGTCGTCGGAAGGGTACGTCAGCGGACGTTATCTTGGAAGAATTAGGTTCGATTTTAGCTTACATAGATTTATCGGAAAAAAGTCGAGCGCCGTTTAGTTCATTCAAAACATCTATAAATATACTCACTAGAGCCGTCGGATCAAGATACGTATATTACAGGCCGAGACAATACACGGGAATTTATCTTCAGCGGTGCCTTTTATTAACAGAATCACAATACGTACACGTAGATACGCGCATGAGAGCGTTGGTCTTCGCGAACTACACTGAAAAATAAATTTGCGCATTCCAAAAAAAAAACTTGATTTGAGCAACTTATTTGGTTAAATAGTACCAATGGCTAATTAATTGGAATCAAATTAAAATATTGCTCAGAATGAGATGCTGTTTGCTGGGAAATAATAAATTATTTATTAGATTTGAAATACACAAAGTAAAATGTAGGAAATATTTATGTATATAACAAAACAGAACAAACATGTCTTACATTTGAGTTAAACAATCTTTAAAAAATAGCATATTGTTATTAAGTAAATTAATAATTAATTTGAAAAATATTTATTTAAAGCTATTTTCTTAATTTAATAATATCAAATTTTTCATTTTTAAAGAATAAATTTTTCACTTTGAGTAAAAATTATCTCAATAAAAGTTATTTATTTGTTTTAAAATTAATTTGCGTTGAATAAAACCTTTTTTTGATATGACTACATATAGATTTAAAGTAAATCGTTGCTTTTTACAATCTAATAAATAACCTCTTAATGTGAGTATATCATATTAGAATAAATATATTTACTAAGATTGAGTAAATTTAATTTTCAGTGTACCGACTTCGGTTTATCGGTCTGCCGGCAGGTAGAATAGATTCTTTTCCAAAATCTCGCGTGACCCGATCGTTTATCAGCGTATCGACAACTGTTGTCTCCTCGCGTGAAGAAACAAACGTCAGCACCGGTGCGGAACGTTCGCACGCCCGTATGCTCGTATAAAATCGAATTCCTCGTTAGACCCTACGCACAATAGAGAAAACCTTAGGAATAGAAAAAAAATATTAGAGCCAACGGCACATGATACTAGTTTTCTTACTGGGTTGCTTACGACAGCCAATAAGGATGCAGAGTTTTAGATCAGATGACTTAAGAATAAATGCCGTGTGCTTAAGTAGGAGAGATAGAAAAAGAAGTGAGATTAAATGTAATGCACGACATGAAAGGGAATGAAATGCAAGATACAAGATATAGAATATAACTATGCGTACAATCGTGATCCAAAATAATTATATTCTAGCGTATAAATTTAAACGATATGAATTTAACATTTATTCCCATTCCTAACTTCTCTATTGCCTTAGATTGCCAGAAGATTCGCAATGTTAGATGTAAATCAAGTTAAACGTTAAAAACGTCCTTGCTTTTTCTGAGACAATTTATACGTAAAGTGTCCCGGTAATTTTATCGCAGAAGGAATATAGGAAAGATGTTACTCAAGGAATTCGGGGACGAAGATAAACGGCGAGATTTTAGCATACGTCGCGTTTGATCGTCCATAAATACTCGGTACCTCATTAAGGGATGACACACGAAACTCTCCGCTTTCTGGGCCTGTCCAGATTTGCGTCTCCGAGAAGGCGTCCCCACAGGCATCCCCTTTTGGTCACCGGGAGAGAGAGACAGCGCACCCCGTGGTCGGTTTATTTACGGAAACGCCTCTTCTTTGCCTCTCGCCGAGAGGCGTCTTACTTTGATTGCACCAGTTCCTAACAGTGTTTTAGTTTTGTTCGATTTCTCGAGGCAAAAATAATTCTGGAGCGGAGGAGGTCTTCGAGCGTAAAGAGAGCAGGGAACGAAGTGAATAAAAAGAGATTAATTAGAAAGGGGACACGCCGCGTCTCGTTTCTGCAACTGCAAGGTTTTCATTGTGTGCGCGGCGAAAAAATTTTACACTATTGCACTTTACATTTCTTTTGTTTTCGACAGAGCGCGCATTTTCCACAATTCAATTGTCGCAATCAAACAAAACGGCAACGCGCGTTACTTCCATATCGAATTTATTGTTGAAATAAAAAAAGAGAGAGATAGATATTGTATAATGGAAACGGACGTAAAACTCGTTTACGGCCAATAAAAACAAAATGTTATTTATTGCGCGCAACGTTGTATGCGAAGTCTCTTCCATTATTGTTATCTGCGTACGCGCAAATCGTGCAACGTTACAAAATTATATTTAAAATGATACACCTATCTTCGAGATATTGTCCAAGGTGACGTTTTCATTATTACAACGCACGATCCTTGCCAAGTAACGATGACATACCAGAATTTTCCGTCCAATACCAACGATACCAAACATTTCCACGGTCGTTCGCCAAGTGGCAGCGACGTTTAAACTTTCCGTTTTGTCATTCCGTGAGTCCCAGTCTACAGGTGATTTAAGCCCTAAGTTCTAAGAGATTGACCAATCGCAGTCGAGTATTCTTCTCATTTTCGACTGTAATTGGTCAATTTCACTCTCTAAAAGTCAATCAGTGAATTACCACTGAAAACAGGGAATAGTCACTGATTTGCAGTTGTAAGTATACTACTGAAAATTGCAGTGGTATGCTTATAAATCAATGATTGTTCACTGTTGTCAGTGGTAATCCATTGATTGACTTTTATAGCGTTTTCGATTTTCTGACTCGACCCGACCCCGAGTCAGAAAAGTTTGATCAAAAGCTAGATTTGAACCACAATTTCTGCAAAAATCTTACTTTTGATCAAACTTTTCTGAACTCGGAGTCGGGTCGAGTCAGCAAATCGAAAACGCTATTAGAGAGAAGGGCTTAAGGCTGAATCGGACTAGCAATTGTCGACGCGGATTGGATTAGGATTGGCGATCGTCTTCTAGCCAATGAGAGCAGAGCAGCCAGCGATTTAATCGACTCTCATTGGCTAGAGGACAATCGTCAATCGCCAGTCCCAATCCAATCCGAGTCGGCAATTGCTAGTCTGATTCGGCCTTTAAGCCTTGTGTCCACGATGCTAGCAATCGGTCTGAGATCTCGATCCGAGAAATATGTAACCAATCAACTTGCAGTTTTTTAAACTGAAGTTGGCTTTACACAAGGCTTTAACGCTGAAATCATCTATTGTAGACTGGGACTTACCTGTACCTCTCCGCCCAGCGCGGGGAGGCTTTGTCGAGCGACGACAGCGCGTGCTCCCGATTCTTCATCCTCAGCTTCCGAAATTATCTCTCGGACTTTCGAATCGCGACGCGGTCACGATCGACCTCGCGCGCCGTTCCGTCCCGTTCGCCGTAATGCTCTTTGGAATGGAGCCAGTGCGATTTACTGCCAGACAGCTAGTCGCCGCGTCCGCGATTCCGCTTCGTAATCGTAGAGCAGCTTCATAAATAATTACGTTGTTCTTCCCCCCCTTCACCGCTCGATCGCGGGGGAACGAGGCGGACGCGGGCTCTTAATTAACGGCGATTACCGCGCACGCGATAGAGCCGCGTTCCGCGACTCGCTCTCGACACGGGTATCGAGTGTCGTTACATAAATCGCAATTTGTTGCCGGCGGCGAAAACGTGTCTTTAATTATGTTACAAAGAGCTCGACGTGCGTGCGCGCGCGCGCGCGCGCCTAGGTCTACGCTCATTGCAGCGCGCTTGTATGGCAACGTATTATATAAACGGAAGTCAATTTTTTCACTTAAGTTGCGTATAATTTTGTCAAAAATTTCTTGGCTATTGTTTTTAACATTTACGTCATTCTCAGCGCTTCGAGTGTGGAAACGAATCGCTGTGTGTCAAGACATCTGTTTTAAACATTGACGCTAAGAATCCCACGAGACCCCCTATCGCTTGGAAGATTTTTAAATCTTAGCAATGGACATTGCCCCACTCGTTTACCCCAAGTCAATTAGCTACTTAACGCGGAGAGTGTCTCATATTAAAACTCGTAAATGGAAAATTTTCTGTGGGTCGATATCATGAATAAACGCGTTGCAACTACTGTCTACGGATCGTATGGATGTGGAGATTGCCTTGCACTGGCTGTTGATCTTCGACGTAAAAAATGCGACGAACGCGAAGTGTTACGTACGTCTTTGATGTATTCGATAAAACTTATCTAATCAGTCATTCGAATAATTACGCGTTTACATACGCATCATCAAATCAAGCTACACATAATTATTATATAAAACTCGCGTTAGACTCGAAAGTGCGATATTTATTCTTGCCAATAAATTTAGGATTCTTACAATCGGTGTTACACGCTTCACTCGAATGACGACAATTTCATCGGCGATTCGCGCGAACTCCGATTAAATTGTCGTCAGGAAAAAAAATATAATGTAGCTCGCGAAAACAAAGTTATACATTTATCGCGTGGAAATGCCATTCCGCCAATCTTACGTCATTTATTTTCTACAACATTAACCGATGCGTGTCTAATAAACGGTTAACTTTATGACGCAGCGTCTTCACGCGTCGACAGAGTTTTCTTCGCTTCACTTTGAATCGAACAGTTCGGCGCGAAGGAAATGGTTTAATGTCGCGATTATTTATAAAGAACTTTCTTCCGCGATCGATAATGTAAAAAAACGCGGGAAAGCATCTCTCACAGTTCATGTATTACGTGTTACATTCACACACACACACACACACACACACACACTATCTTTTATTTATTAATAGAGGAAATTCCCTTATTACGAGATAGGCTCCTAATATGAGATAGCGGGGTTTCTGCTATGTTAATAGGCCTCGTCCGTTGGTTCTACTATGAATTTATTACCTTTGGAGTAAAATCTGTTGGAAAATTTATTGTTATATCGTGTAATCGTTGCGAAAAAAGATTTGTGATTGAATTTGGATGTCGAAGACCTGCTATCTTATATTAAAAGCCTATCTTATAATAGGAGACTTTCCTCTGTACATAAATAAAGTTTGGCTAAATGCGTAATCGCTGCTGCTCCTCAATATGTCGTTAATTCAATTAAAAAATTGAGTTAACGGAAACCATAAAACGGATTGGATAAAAGACGTAGTTGTTTTCTTAATTACAATTTGTGCTAAAATAAATATTATCACACAGTATAGTTAAAAATAACGACGCATCGCTGCGGCGACTATTCATTGAGACAAATTTAACAATGTAGAATACATACATGATAATTGAATGAGAATATTGAATAATGGATGACTGCTATGTTTCGCTTGTTAATTTCTGTTCAAGTCGACTCTTACGAGGAAATAAATAAAATGGAATATTTTGAATTCGGCGTGTTTCCTCCACATTATTCACGAATATGCGAATCACGAATCGCACATAGTGTGGCGCTAGCTATGAACGCGAGGCGCACTAAAGCTTTTTAAAAAGTTTCACAAAAGATCCCTAAAAGAAACGTAGCAATGAGAGCGTACGTCTCGCCGACGTGCTCTTACGTCATCCTGTGTGTTTTTTTTTTACGCGAATCGTCTCGCGATGCCGACATCTCCGCGGTCAATATTTACTGTTATCGCGCCGCGCGGCAACGCAAAAGTGCTTTATCAGAGCGTCCGTCAGCCACGTATGCGAACTACGGGACGGATGAAAACAACAACGCGAATTATCCGTCGACGCGACGGGTTATCGGGGTGGCCACCGCGGTTTTCGCGAGCTATGATTACACGTAAATCGATATTACGTACCGGCGGTCAATGGCATCGAATCCGGTTGGCGACCGATGCAAAATTCGTGCGCGCGCCACGATTATTTACGACGAGGAAAGCTAGAGGGAGGTCGTCCCGAGCCCTCGATCGTTGTTATCCACGGATTTATAACGTTTTTATTGACAAAAAAATTATGACGCGCGTATGTAAGTACGTTTGCACTTTTTGCTTTCAGAACTGTCAATTAATGAGAATATTTCTATAAAGTTTAAATTATAGGGCTTTTTTGTGTACAGATCGACAGTGTTAAACTAATCGGACTAAATCAGGGAACAGCATAGTATCATTGAAATGAAGTATAGAAGCCTAACAAAAAATTTATTCACTTAATTTCAATAATACTATGCTGTTCTCTGATTTAGTTCGATTAGCGAAACACTGTCGATCTGTACACAAAAGCCGCATAATTCGTATATTACACAAATGTTTTTTATGAATTGACAATTTGAGAAGCAAAAAGGGCAAAAAGTGCAGAATCACTTGGGTATCTCCTTAAGGACACGCAATTTCCAGCGCGTAGCAGTACCCGTTTCGCGTGCAGCATTGAATATTTTAATTATAAGGCACCCTCTCTGCGACTCTCCTTTCAGACGCGATGACTTCACGATAAGTAGTGCGCGCCATATCGCGCGAGCGTAACTATTTACATAATGATAATGCGTCTCGCTTTGGTAATAAATTATGCACGTGAATCAGTGCGAGCTCACTAGCAGAGCCCGCTGGAAGCATTCACGCGGCATCGCGTGTAATGTGCGCTTTTTTTTTTATCAGCGTTGTATTTCCCGTCCCCAACGGAAATATCGCAACTTGGGAAACTTCGCTCATAATTCGCTAATTAAGAAAAAATCCTCGTGATATTGATCTTTCCGCGTAACACAATGCGATATTTGATGCCGTAATTTCATAAATCAACTCGATGCGTTATAATTGGCAAGTATTAATACAAAATTACAAAAATATTAGAAATAACAATGTACTGTCGGAACAAAAATTATTACTACTCTGAACATAAATTATAAATGACTGGAGGAAATCTTATAAGTCGCCAGAAGTAAGTAAAAACTTGAGAAGATTACTTGACCATGACAGTCATGTTCTGTCGTTCGTGAGATTAAGATCAGTTCTTTTGATTTACCATACGGATTTACTGACACAATTATCACTTGAAAAGGACCACAAACCATGCTCGAAACGTTGTGAGTTTAAACAGTATAATTTGCCAGACATGGTCAAGTAATCTTCTCAAGTTTATAAATTATAAATGTCATTATTCGATATTTATAGAAATGGGATCGCGTTAAGTGTGTACTTAAAAATTCGAGTAGTCAAGTCCAGTAATTAAGTTTCATTTTCCAGTATTAGTAATAGTCATAAAAAATAATATTCATTATACTTGCGAAGTAATCGATCCTGGCTGATTAGTCTCGAATTTTAGCATAAGTTCTGCAGGAAACATATAGTCGTAGGAAGATTGCTTATGGTCACGCAGTAATGAATAAAAATTGTAACGGGAACTTGTAGTCAACCCAACTGGCGTGCTGCTTTATTTAATTAATACAACGTTTCGACCCTATAGTTTGGGCCCTTTTCAAGTATTACTGCAATCAACAACGAATGTAATTATAAGGTCTTGTATATTAATAAAACTTAGGGAGTTAATGAGTAAGACGAGTATAAGTTAAAGTACGGTTACAAGCAGCGAACGTGTGTGAGTCATAATAATAAAACATAATAAGTAAAACAAAAATATAGATTAAATAATACGAATATAAATTAAGTAATTAAAAAATAAAACGGGTATAATACTGATGTGTAAGACGAAAATAAGTTAAAGTACGGTTAAATACAGCGAGCGTAAGTGAGTCATAATACACTGATAGAAAAGTATGTAGTATTTGCGACTATAATTGCATAGTAAAATAATTATAGTCAGGAATATCATTTTTATAGTAATTATCACTATAATAATAGTAATAACAACCACATAGTCATAGTGATACCAACT
>NW_011967098.1:231711-264527 GCF_000949405.1 Vollenhovia emeryi
ATGGTTATTTCAACTATATTTTTCTATCAGTGTAAGTAAAACAAAATAGGTAAAACATATGTAGATTAAATAAAGAATACGAATATAAATTAAGTAATTAAATAATAAAACGAGTATAACTTAATAAACAAGCCTAAGTGAGTCATCGTTGTCAGATTCAATTCATATTCATAGTGTCTGTCGTAAAAGATCGAAGCTACTTGTAAGGCACTTAATCCCTAATAATATTATTGTTTTGTCTTGCTCATGATAGTATGATTAATATGGCTAATAAATGTTATATCGCTATTTCAGCTTTCATACGTGATAATGTAATTAAAAGAATTTATTATTATATAAGTTTGCTTAATCATCTGTATTGATTCTACTGAGAAAACTATTCGATTAAATATAATCGGATAATCCAATTACATAATAACAAACGGATATATTCGATTAAATTGTATATCCGATGAAAAATATAACGGTTTTTCGATTAAAGTTCATCGGTAACTGCATTTCATCGGATAAATTTCATCGGTTATGTATACAATTTAATCCGAATAGTTAATCGAAAAAATTAACCGTCAGATACACTAGGTATTTAATTAGTTTATCCGATGGAAATTTTTCTCAGTGTCTTAATAAGCTTTTTCTAATTTTCTTGGGGCGCTTTTCAGTAACATCCGGTAACATTCAGTGTTTATCAAACTCTCCCGAGACTGTAATTGTAACAGTTCCCACAGCGAAGATTCCGATCTGTCCTATATAACTGTGGTATTAATGCACGTGCCTCGTGCGAACAGACACATCCCGAAAACGAATTATCCCCAACGCCTCACATAATCGTTGTAACATAATCGCTTCTTAAAATGTAGTCCACGTGCCGTGAGAAATGAATAATTAAGCTATCAATGCCATATAAACGCACTTTTCGTACTGTGCGCATTAACTTTTTTTGTAATTACAACGCACTATCTTATATGATAAGCATTTTTTATGAACAGGTCCGAGAGGTGTTGCTATTTAAGGTTTTTAACATATTACAGTGTATAAAATAAAAACAAATTGTTTATACAAGTATTAACTTCCCAAAAATGTATTCCAATATATAATTTAAAATATTACATACCTTATTCATATACATATATAAGTACATTTATAAATATACATTTAAAAGGAATATTAATAAATGTACTTATATATGTACATATATAAATATACATTTTTTAAAATTATATATTGGAACATTTGGAAAGCTTAATACTTGTAAAACTATTATACCCTCGACATTTTTGTACTAGAATTTTCCTCTTGAAATTTTCTAAAGAATTTATGATTAAAAGGGTATCCGGTGGTTTTAGTGCACCCTGTATAATATCATACATGTAATGTATACATACACTGAAAAAAATTTCTGGTTGAATATGGACGTATCAGATAATTCCTTTAGGGTTTACCAGAATTCCTTTAGGATTTACCAGAATTGCTGTAGGATTACAGGAATTCTGGTAAATCCTAAAGGAATTATCTGATTCGTCCATATTCAACCAGAAATTTTTTTCAGTGTACGTATCGTTTGTAGCGAATAATTATTTGATTCTGTACAAAACGTCTGGTGCAAGTTTATTGCGTATTATGTGGGTAAGGAGGATATCAATTTTTATTTTTAGTCCCCTAACGTGACAAACTGTATTATTTCACGTCTGTGACTCAGTATAAGCTCATCACAATCACATCGTACGCATACTCACCATATCGCACGTACTTTGTATGCGTTCAGCGTGGATCAATATGAATTATGACCGAATCAAGTATGAGTCAGTTCTCGATTTGCCTCGTCATGTGTTACGCTAAGCGTGCGGGGGTCCCGCTGGCGCCACGTGCGAATGGAAAAATGTCCGTTTTCCTTTTACCACCCGTAATGAAAGCGTTATCGTGCGACAGGTGTCAAATAATCGAGAGGCCGTCTTCCACGAGCCACGGCATCAAGTGCCGGTGCTCACGTGGCCCTCGCGGAGACGCTGAGAAAACACACGGGTCTACGTATAGTACGATAACACGCTCGTCGACAAACAATACCGTGATAGTCGCGTTCCAATTAGCGGCGCGATTACGACGCGTCATTCACTTTGCTCCCCGTTGAACGAAGACCCGAAGCCGTCCAAGGATCTATACACCAGATCCATGAGACGTGATTCTGCCATGCGAGTCAAGATTTCAATGCTACGTACATGCGAAAAATGATCTTCACATCTGTGACGATAACATGATAAATGGGCAGAAAATGCGTGTATTTTTCCATCCTGAAGGCCTTGGCAGAATGATTGACTCATAATTTCAAGACATTGTTTACAAAATATTTATCGATTCCCAGTTAACACCGCATTTATGTTACAATTTCTCACTTAATAATGTAAATGTAACACATGTGTTATATTACATTTACATTGTTGACTAAGACATTGTAACGTAAATGAACAAATGTAATTCATGCCCGGTGTTCACTGGGTTGCTAACAGAAAATTGTTACTTTCATGTGTTTAAGTGATATAACGTTTATTCTCCGAAAACGCTGTCTTCGTATGCCTTGGGAAAACGTACCTTAGGAAACCTTAAAATTTTACTTTAGAAAAATAAGAAAAATGAGAAGTAAGTTCGGACACGTTAAACTGTTATTTAAGATAAACTTAAAGCTTACTTTAAGAATTTAAAAGAAAAGTAAGAATTGTGAAAAGTATGCGATATAATTTATAATACCGCGTGCGGTTTTTGTTCTTACGAGAAAGTGCTATGCCGCGCGGCCTTAAACTCTTGGGTCCAGTTTCACAAACGTCGGTTAACTGTTAACCAGAGTTCAGTCGACTTCCTATCTTTCTCTATCTTGTTATCCAAGAAGAGACAGAGGATCAATTAACCATGGGTTAGCGGTTAAACGACGTTTGTGAAACTGGCCCTTAGAGTTGAAAGATTACTTTAAAAAACTTTAATTTTATTTAAAGTAAATTTTCCCCAAGGGTTATGCTAATCAAGACACGCCATTTCGCTACTACGCTATTTTTCTCCCGGCGGCACCTCGACCGCAGACCAACTATCGACATATTAGAAACCTACGTCGCATGATTAAATATACACACGTGCACGCAGCGCGCGCCGCTCGTTTCGCATCACGTGCGTCGAACGTGCTCGCGGCATGCGTGCAAATTTTACATAACTTCCGAGGTGTGCGTCGCTGAATTTTTGTCACGCGCTATTGCGGAACCGTGCCGTCGCGACGGGGAGACGATGCGTGAATGATGATAAAGATGAACGAAAACAATAATAATATAAAATTACCGCAACGACAAAATAAACGCGAGAGACAATGCCCGAAAACTAAGCGGAATCGTAAGTGTGAAAATATTTGCGCGCCGGCGGTGAGCCTCGACTAATCATCCTTTTCTTATGGTAATGGAGGCACATTCGTGCACTCGCGCTGAAATATTGGCGTTACCATTGAAAATCATCGGGTTTATGCTTCCCGTTACGTGGGCTAAGGAGAAGATATTACTTGCATCACATTTTTCACCTCGCTTACGTTAAAGGGTATCCGCGATTAATTTTAATTAATCCCGATTAATCGTTGCAATTATTATAATATATATGGTATCTCGATATCACTGAAAAAAAAAGATCTCGTAACTGCAGCGGCGATCTTCTAGGTACGAAAAAATAACTGAGATATATAAATAAATAGCCAATACTGCGAAATTGCATATGTTTTGTATTTGATCAATTTAAATAATAGAAACAGAGTTTTTATCTAAACTGTTGTCGAATGTTATAAGGAAGAGAGTCTTTCTGTGGCGCCCATCCATTATAACGTTTGATTGTGGCACATAAACAGTTATATTCCTTACGAAGATTGTTTTAGATATGGTATTGAAATTCATTTTTTTTTGTGAACGATTAATATTTAGTCATGAAATCTAAACTTTCCAGAAGGTATTACTAGAATGTTGCTGCTATAAATTTTGCAGGCTACAAACAATTTTCTAACAGACTTCTAACGAAAAATAACGACAAACTTTCGTTACGACACCTAGAAATCTACCTGCGTTAGTAAGATATATTTTTAGTGCATCTCAGAGAAAGAAGTTGAACGCACGGAGATGAAAGCGGACAAGAACTGCCGGCGGAATTCAAAATTTCCCCACTTTGCGCGCGTCTCATTCTCCGTTCTTATCCTCGTACGCCGCGGTGTCGACCGTAATGGATGCGACGCGCTATTTGCTTTAGAACTGGGAATAGACGGCACCTGCGGCAGCCGTAAAATCCTATTTCGGCCTCGGGAGGGTCCGCGGCATCTCGTGAGCTCATCCTCCAGTTGCGCTGCACCTATGCGTCATAGCGTCCCCCGAAGCTTCGGTCCCGAACGGCGTTGAAAGTACGGCGGAGATTCACTTTCTAGCGGCAGGGTTATTCGAAGATCTCGCGGGCAAAATGCGAGCCGGAATCCCGCGCGATCGTGCCTTCGCCCTCTTCATCCGTGCGCTTTGTCGCACGCGTGTCTTTAGCGGTCCCGAGTCTTAAGACCAAATCAGACTGGCAATTAATTGCGATTGATTGCCCTCTAACCAATGAGAGCAAAGCAGCAAGCGATGTAATCGACTCTCATTGACTAGAAGAAAATCGCCAGTCGTCAATCCCAATCCAATCCGCGTCGACAGTTGCTAGTCTGATTCGGCCTTTAAGCGTTTACAGTTCGTTCTCTGCCATCAGCCTTACGCGGGCCGCTGCTGATCAGCTCCGCTCCGGAGTGGAAAGTAGAGAAACCTGGCAAAGTTGCAAATTACTCGTACGCCTCTATAAAATTAGGAAAGATACTTATATCCACGAGATACGGAGTGGAGTTATCAGTTTGGCCTTTCGAGAGGCTCGTACGGTATTTCGATATACGTACGGTACATACACGTGTAACTTGAGGCTGATTGAAGATATTAATAGAGATAAATATCCGTTTTAGGCACGGCAAGGCTATCCGTTGTAAATGCAGAACACTTGCCTTTCGCTCGGTTCATTCCGCTCGTTATTTACGCGAATGGTGCCTGTCGCCTGTATGCGGTGATAGTTCGCTCGAGAGCCAAGGCGTGCAACGGCAAACGCACAATAGCTTCAAAAGTTACGTGGATTAAAGATATTTATGCATATTGTAATATTAAATATTTTCCACGTACTATTGGCAGTCGAAATGAATGCGATTAAGAAAAATGAAATTTTAAGGTGAAAAGAAATACGGTTGAAGCAAAATAAAATCTCTACATTTATAGAAGAGGAAAATAAAATCTTTAAATGCGTAGGATTTGTATTTGAAGGAAGATACAACCATTCGAAGCTTTTTTAAAGCGATAATAAGAGAAAGTGCCGTTGAGAATTTCAATAGATCGCAGTTGAAAATTTTGTGTTACATTTAACAAATGTCAAACGGTACGCTCACATTTTTGTGTTAATTTAACATAATATGGATACGTTAAACACAAAATAAATGCACAGCTCAAAGTGATATAAAATAAATTTGGTGTAAAATGAACACATTTTTAACGATAAAATTAACTAAAAAAGTTATTTTTAAATTTCACAGATATAATAATTCAAGCTTTTATATTGCAAAATAAAATCAACATTATTTCCTGTAAATTTTAACACATAAATCCTGCCACAATAATAATAATAATATGGAACGTATCTATTGTGTAAAATTAAAAATAGGTATACATTATGTTATTTTTTTCAGTTGTTTTAACAATTTAACACTCGAGTTCAATTTAACACAATAACAATATGTTACGTTGACACGTAAATGTGCTAAATATTTAATAACATGAAATTTTTCACCAGCACATTTTTTAATAGAAAACACAAGTGTCCCAACGGTAATGCTACATTTTTTTTTCAAGACAATGGTCTAAAAGGGAACACGCGAAAAGAAAATTGTTTACAGCTTTCACCTACTTTTTAGTCAATTAGCAAGTCGAGTCTGCCGCACTGGTTATTATCCCTCTTAAGCTCTTAAATAATATATCCAGAGAGAAACGCGTGTTCAACATACGTTGCGACCGCGCGCAACAAGTCTAACCGAACGGTCGATTGAGGTGTGATTTATGGTGGTAGCGTCTGCGAGACGAGCATGCACTCGTCATGGCTCCCGAATCACGTTGCCTGATATCCGAGCTGGCGGATCACTACAACGATGACGCAAGGCATCTCCCTACATTACGGCGTACGTGTATGCATGCAGATAACCGCTTTATTAAATCGAGTGGAAAGGGGAACGTAAAGGTCAGCACGGTGCCTCACCTCGTCATCGAGCGCAATTTTCTACGACGCGAATGAAATCTCCAAGGGCAGTGATGGCTACGGTGCGATATCACGGCGGATCTTATCCTGCAGACGAAATGGGCGAAAGACAACGGGTCCGCCAACGAGTCTCTCGATAAGGCGCAGCGATGTAAAAAGTATCTTATCTCAAGCAATTATCGCATGTAGCACGCTTATCACGCTAGAACTCGGGACTTTCAATGTAAACGTGCGCAGACGAAAAATAGTTACCTAAACAATTTGCCTCGTGTGCACAGAACCGTCCGGAAAGTTTGCTTGGACGGCGTTTCGCGCGGCGTACTGTATTGGGAACGATTTGACATTAACAATGTGTAAAAAAATTATAAATATTCCGCGAATCAAACTTTCTTTTCTTATCTTTCGTTCAGTCCGCCTCGTTCTTTTACTTTTGCTCCAAAGAGTCTGCGTCCATTTCTGTCCTTTGTCCTCAACGTTCTTAGATACGACTATCTTATTGTCAAGCTTATTTATTTTTAGTTTTATTTCTCTGATTGTTGTTTTACAAACCTAAAATTCGAGATTCGTGGAAGCTTCAATTATTCTTAACATTTCCAGACCTGACTATTTCATTCTCTATTTGTTTAGCTTTATACGATTTTTAGTTTTATTAAACAATTTTATTAAACAGAATTAGCCATGTAATTCGCTAAATATAAGACATAAAATAGATAAATAAATTAGTAAGGCTCGTATGTGTTAAACACAAATTTCAAAGAATTTAAAGGACTCAGAGCCGTGACAGGATGGTAGTGTCTAAATATTCTATTCTAAATTTATTGCGAAAAAATATCACCTCGGCCAGGGTGATATTTTTTCGCAATAAATTTAGAGTAGAATATTTAGACACTACCATCCTGCCGCGGCTCTGAGTCCTTTAAATTCTTTGACATAAAATCGAGTTTTAAACGGATGCCCCTAAATTATTTACGTATAAGCTACAGAGTCTAGTAGAAGCGCTAGTAGCCACGCAGGTAGAGAGTCAGTCTGCCATTTCCGAGTCCCGAGTTCAAGACCCAGTCCTCTTTCCTCTAAGAAAAAAAGAAACAATCCCTTTTTCTTCTCTAATTTCCAGTCTCAAAGTGTTTTCCGTGTGTGCCTACATAACACATGGACGTCAAATGGGACTAATATTCAATGTTAAACCAATTTCTCAATGCCAGTATTCTTCGCCCTTCCATGGCACGAATATTGGATTAATTGGTTACAATTTCCTTTTTTTTATTATTGTTATAAAACAATGAAAATATAAACGGTCTTTGTCATGTGTTAAATATCAAATTGTAGGCATGAAGGAACTTTCAAACTTTTAACTAAATGCCCGAATGCTTGCGAATAAACTAACTGCAATATCTTGTCTGATCTGACTCATTGATCTATGTACATGTACAGATGTACATGTAATAAAAAACAACAATAAAAGAATTATATCGACGATAACTGGCAAAATATATTTTCAATTAATACACGACGTTTCGACCAGTAATACTGGTCCTTCTCAAGTATCACCCATTAGATGTGACAGCAAGAAATAGGTGATGTATCAAAGATTACGATTGTGTAGAAGTGCATAGTCAAGAAATGGAATCACTCCGCACAGTAAGGAATAATAGTTAAAAAATTAAAAAAAATTGAACTACTCATTGTCAGAGAATTTCTTGAATAAAAAGATAATAAAGTAAACAAAATTATATTTACTAAAATTACTTCCAACAGACGCAGTTTATTATTTTAATACAAAATAATAAAATTAAGTTATCTAAATTTTATTCTGAAAAACGGATTTGATTTAAGTGCAAATTCAACTTTTGGCTTTAATTATTAGAAGTAAAATAGATACCATGTGAAGCAAACGGCGCATACAATTGTTATTCGCAATTCTCTGATGATTTACTAGACAAATTGCGCCGTAACAATTTTGTCTTCCTATGTCGTTCCCTTAAATGAAACACGGTGGAGTAGCCGCCTACGTACTTCGTTAATTCGATAATCGATCGTCGTCATATGTCACGGTCATTATCGAGGCGACCGTGCAGCTAATACTTGATTACCAAGGGGCAGCTCCGTTTCTAAAGATAGAGGAAACCAGGACGCGCAGTATTAAGATGCAAAAAGAGCATCCGAGGTAACTTGCATGTCGAGATGTGATCATATCCCTCTGTAAACATATTTCTTTGCGAGATTTAACACTTCTCGGTAAACGAGCAAATTATTTTTCCTTAACATTTTAAGAACACAAAAATGCAGATAAAAACCATCAATTTTACTGATGAATCTAGTGATAAACAATAAATTATAAGAAATATATAAAAATATATCAATTGCGTTTTTTCTTTAAAATTCTTATATTGACAATTCATCAATTAAGATAGTGGTATCGCGAAGAAAGTGTTAAAATATATAAAAAATTTTTAGATAATGTGTTTTATTTTAATAAATCCTTATTGTTAGCCAGTTTGTTCAATCAATTCCCCCGATTTTGGTAATTAATAGAAATAAAGTGTATTAGTTTCCGAAAAAAGATTATGAAAAGTTAACGAATTTATTAGTCTAGAGAAAAGTGTTGACATCAGTCAATTAATTTGTGATAGTAAATGAAGTGCAATACCATAGGTCTGGTCGCTAATCAGCTGATCGCGATAACGATGAAAGAAACTCAGAATCATGGAAAGTAAAAATTATAGAAGGCACTAAAACATAATAATATATTTATGAGAATTGGAGAATTCGATGGCCTTTTTAATAAAGAAAATAAAAATAGCATCGAAGCTTATTAAGCAACATGTACAAAATTTAAATTCGGCATTTAGATTGAGAATTGAAGTTGCACCGAGTGTGAGAGTACAATGGCTAGTTCAAGAACGGCATTTCAGAACACGAATGCGAAATAAAATAAAATAGTCACAAGCGATCTCCAGATTTTTATAAGGGGATTCAAGGGATGAGTTTCGTTGCAGGAAATGTTTATTCTTGAAAAACTAAAGTGAGATTTGGTTGGTAGAATTCTATCATTCGTGGTACAAGTTTCGATTTCCCGATTACCCGTTGATGAGTTGGATATATTAAAGAACCGTCACCGCTTGTACAGTTTTCGATGTCACGATTATTCATTAGCGAAATTTAACGCTAACAATGAGTTCCTGTTGCTCTGTCTTTGGGAATGCGAGCTTCTATTCTTCCCAATGATTCATGCTACTTATATACTTATATGTATATGTGGAAGTTTTCTCTTTTATTAATAGACGCTGTTAAACATAGAGTTTCAGCAAATATTGGGATTGTATGCAAACAGATAAAGCATATTTTCATTGTCCCTTAGAAGTTTATATTTTAATAACAATTTGCAAAAATAGAAATTTTCATTGTTTAGCATTTTATTATCATTTACATTTTATTATCACGCACTCCGTGAATCTGTGTATGACTAATTTACAAGCAAACATAGCGGAAACATATTTAAAAAATGTTACGTTTTACGGTATGCCTATATACTGGTACAAATAAATCGCTAATTTGCCATGACTGCATGGTTGTCTAATTAGAAATGATTAAAGAGCTACATACAACAACGACGGAAGTCAGAAGTGCTGTTTCTGAAGAATATGTTCAGAGACGAACATAACGAAAATGTGAAAATGAGTTTGAATGTACATAATTTACACATTTATATATGTATAATGTTTCTTAAATACATTCTGATTGTATTAAAATATTATATCAAAGTTTTTCTTCTGTTACAAGTAGATTAACTTTTTAATTATAAATTAGACATTTAGAAATATTTCTTCAACGTAATTTAAAAATCTTCCCTAAAAGCAATTTCAGAACTAGAATAAATCGTGTAACTAATCGAAGGAAAAATTTAATTTATACCGTATTATTATAAAATATATGTAGTTCGCATATATGATATTCGAATCTTATAATCGGTGCTAATCATTTTGTTGACTCGATATAAATGTTCTAATGAACGTCACGTTCGCGTCAACGTACGCGATGATTATACAACTGCGAAACTATTGAGCAAATTAATGATAAAGTATACTTACTTTTATGAAAATATGAGTATTCACATAATATTTTATTATACATGAATGTTATAACAATAATATAATTATAATTGAATTTGATGCTTGTCTTGTGTTGTCGTGTTCTCGCATTCAAGTATAGAGACGCAGACTATCGTTTGCTCCCAAAAATTCCGTACAACGTAGTGGAAGAATTCCCACTTGCTGTATAACGATTCCACTAACCCGGGCTCTAATCGCGCATAGTAACGCAACACCGGAATCACGTGTGAGAAACGAGCAGCAGACCGTCCGGTGAATGACGGTGTTATGCACGTACGTGCGTCAGACTGTGCCCCATCCCGTGCAATGTGCATGTGTACACGAAGCACGCGCAGCACGGGACTCATTAGCGAGACTGGACGTGTTAATAAATTAGATGGAACGATTCCCCGAGCAGCCTGACGCGTACGCGGTCCACGCTGGTCTTTCGCGTTTACGTCACGACCGTTGCGTCACGAGTCGCTTCCTTCATAAATGCCTTTGTCTCGCGGCGATATTAGGCTTGTTTTCTGTTCCTACACTAGTGAACTAGTGCAATAAATTGGAGTAAGACAAGCATATTTTTTCTCATTCTAGCTTACTGGCTTACTGCACTAGTTCACCAGTGCAGGAACAGAAAACAAACCCATTGACTATATGAATTGTTCAATATTTATTACGTCCCGCGTCGCTCGCAACAATACCATCCCGTGCCACGGAGTACTACGTCATATGCGTTCTCCGATTCTTGCGCAATCGCTATTCACAAGCGAGATCGAATCCACACGAGGGACGAGTAATGTGAGGGCAAAATTCTTCAGCTCAGCATGGGCACGATCTTCCGTAACGAAGATCAATTAGACATTTCAATTATGACTCGTGGGAGGCATAATCGAACACGTCCTCATAGTAATAAAATAGGTGTTATTTGTCTCAATGTCGGGCTCGCGTAGTAGAGGAGGCTGACACAAGTGGTTGCGCGTATCCATAGGGAATATTTAGCCAATTAACCCCGCGTGAACCAGACGGACCCCCCTATAAGGACTGTTTATCGATATCGCACGAGTAAAATCAAGCAGACGCTGTCGACGATGTTATGCGAGAGTACACTTGTACGCGGCCGCATGCGAGTTACATTCTGTCCTGATAATTAAATGCGTTACATCATCGAGCAGATATTACGCATACCAGACGATGCACGAAGTGTCCAAAGTGCACCAAGTGTCCCGGGATTATCGTACGTCCGTTCACGTGCGAATTTGTCTATCATTTAGCTCGTCGGTATTTTCGTTGGATGAGATCTGTATTTCGATTTTAAAAGATTCGAATATAGGCAATCGGGACACCCCGTATATTTCCGCGAATTAATAACGTTGACCGATCAGATTAAGCTTAATTGTCCTGGAGACACGTGCTCGATAATATCTCGGATATCTTAATGAGCTTGCCAGTTCGTTCTCTCCGTAGCGGTACTTGCATTTTGTCATTGGGCTTCCAATCAGTATTATGAAACGTTGGTTCCCCACCGCGGTCCATTACATTTGCGAGACAGCGTTGCGGGCTGACTTTCGTAATAATGATCCTCATTATGTAAGAGCCGCGAGATACGCGACAAGCGAAATGATTAATCCGAGACCACGGTTGCGCGAGGACCTGTTACAATTGCCTTCCTTAGAGCCGACTATTTTCGAAAGTCAAGCAAAACGGCTGAAAGAACCGCGTATTAAGCCCCGTCCGTTGTAACGTGTTCGAACCACGGGGAAATTGTGGAAATCCTGGCCTAATCACTGTCCGAGTATTAATCCATCGCGTCATGCGCTTTTAATTGATTGATTAAACCCGGATCGTTCCGGCCACCGCGAGTCTCCTCGTGACTCACACGTCACTCGTTTGCGGTGTCAAATTAATTAATCCTGATGCTCCGCTCGCGTGCACCCGGCCCGTCCGATACCACGCGTTGTCTTGTCGCATTGACTCGCCGGCAATTCTCTCGGGAGGAGAGTCGAGCGGCTTCTCGCGAAATGCGAGTCACGCGGCTCCAACGGCACGCGGGGATTGCACGGTGAGAAGAGTTTCTCTATAACAGGACTGCGTAATGTTTTCTGGGCCATTGTACAAGTTTCAGCCGATAATCGCGCCTCGCGATAACGATCGCGCGGATCAATCGGTCACGCGATGAAGATCACGCGCTTGGCACAAAGGAGACTAAAACGTGTATATAAATGTGACCTCGGAGCGCATGTCTTATCTTTGGATATTTTCGTCGTTTTCTTATCTCGAGATTAACAATGCGCGCGACAGGGATATGGCCAAATGCATAAGCTTAATTGCGGGCGATCGATTGTTCAGCGGAGATAGGTGGAAAATAAACTGTGCGATCGCGATAACGATTAAAGAGAGTCCGGCTGTCTTGAAGTTTTCACGCGTCTGTCCCGATTATTTACCAATCGTTCGACGATAATTTGACAGATATATCTCAGGGACTGTTTCGTGAAGAATTTTGAAGCGTATAATATTTTACATGCACCATTCAATGCTAAAATAATTTTCAACGAATAATTAATTAATAATAAACATTCGGAAGAATATTCATGATAAATATGTATATATCTGAATAGAGAAATACGTAGCCTCTCAATTGCAAAGAGCCTCGTTGCTCCAAAAAGAGTTTTGTCTGCGTTTCACCCTAAATTTTAAAAGTGCGCTTTTTCAAGCGCCGAAACAACAACCGGGTGATCGGTTTTGTCTCCGTTCACTTTGCCGATTAGTCCGTTCACTTCCGAAAACAAGTCCAATGTGCAATCGCCTGGAAAAATGTGGATTTCAAACGATACTCCGCTCATCGTAAGTCGTAACGATACAAAATCACAGTACACAGAGAAAATATTTATTTGCCAAGCGGCATCGTTGGCAACGCAATGAAATTTTTTTTTTTACTAATCCGCGTTTTGGGTCCTGCGATAAAAATACCATTTCCTAGCTAACTGTACTGATGCCGATGTGTGGGTTACCCGGACGAACTGGGTCAGACGTCCAGCTTCTTGATCTTTCTTCGACGTGTGAAATCTACGGGGATCAGTTGGAAATTAATTGAGATGGAAGAGCATGAGGCTGTCGCCCCTTGACGGTCTCTTCGGGGCCGTTGGCTCGTCGCTATGGCGACCTGGAGTGTCTTGTCCTTTCTCGTGATTTCCTAAAGGCCAGGACGCGCGCGAGCTACTTCTGATGTTGATTCTAACTTTCTTCCTCGCGCGAATTAATTTGCCTTCAGAATTCCCACTAGTCGAAACTGTTTCTATGCTGCTCTGCGCAGATTCGCACTTATCGTTCTCGTATTTAAGAATAAGAATTAATCACGTTAGACGTAGTAAACGTCTTGTTAGTTATGTAGTGGAAAAAGTCTTCTTTTTAAAATATTGATTTTTATACTGAAGACTTATTAAGTTTGTGTATAAAAGTAACGAAATGTTATAATTTAATATTGATATAATAGTAAGCTAAGGAATAATCGTATACACGTTAATATACTTGGTATTTTAAAATATTATTTTTTACTTTCTTTCGTTAATGCGTAAAATGCAGCTTTATTTCTCTTTCTGAGAACCAGATAGAATATCTATCTGTTATGTTTATACGAAGCTAGCAGTATCGTGGAAATGTTCTCGTGTTCGCTGTTATTCTTTCTTTAGCCTAGTAAGAAGACCCTGGCGCAAGCCTGGAAACTGGTGCAAAGAAACTCGGTCGTCGTGTTTAGCAAGAGCTCGTTGGGCAATGGTTACCATTTTATCTTCGTTTCGAATGAATGGTTTTCGTGGGCCAGACTAGAAGCGCAGCTAGTCGATAATTTCAGCTTTCACGAAAACAAGTCGAACGAACGGAAGGGCAGGGATAGTACGTACCAGCAAATAACTATGAAATAATCATTGAATCTATGTTTACAATTAGCGGCAACGTTTTAAAACGGCATAATTGTAATTGTTGACGAAAGTGAACTATTGAAAAGAGGAATGTCATCTATATAAAACTAAAGCAGAAAGAGGAGGTCGGGAGAGAGGGAGTCGGGAATTGTTTAAAATTACGACGGAAGAGAACGGAAGAAAGAGGTCGAGTTTTGAAACACAAGAATGTTGCGCAATATGCCAGAAGATTGGAATATCCCAGCGGACCATCCGCCCACTGATCGCCGTGACATCTCGACATCAGTCTCCTGGAATGGAACGGGCTATTGAATACGACGTAGTTCGGAGAAAACTCGTTTTTAAGTAGTGAGTCACTGGGCTCCATTATCTGTTCCGAGGTAGCTCACGGTAAATCCGATGAGGAAAAATGAAAAATACACTGTGCACCGTTCGTGTCACTAAGCACCAAAAATACTTCTCGCGCTTCTGCGCTGGTCTTATTGCAGCGCTTACTTAAAGAGTAACGTGTGGTGGTCAGAATGCGTCAAGAAGAGAGTACAAAAAGTCTGCATTAACGTCTTGTGACATTTGGAAATATTTGTAAACTCCTGATTTACCAAAGAGTTGCTGTTTCATACAATGACCGTATGAATACTATCATTTTTTTGTCGTCGTGTCTTTTTCAACATGAAATTTAACTAATTATGTACGGTTGAATTTGATACACGGGCGAATTCACCTCGGGAATAAGTAAAACGGATAAGAAGAGGGAAAAAAAGGGTCGTTGTGCCGGATCGGATCGTCTTTGTTCGCGATTAGCAATGACGTTGAGATGCGACGTCTAGACGTCTAGAGGAGGGATATTGCTTTTCGTATAAGTGGAAACACTCTTCGGATAATAATGTATTCGCGGAATATTGGAGTTACTTGAGACTTCTGTGAATAGATGTGTACAATATGTAAAATGTATAATGCTCGACCGAAAGCCAGAACTTAAAAATAATAGGAATATTATCTTCTGTGATATAACATTTATGTATAATATCCGACCGAAAGGCAGAAAGAGAGAAAAGGAGTTAATATTTCTTGTAGAAAATTATTACTGAATCATAGGAATATCGAAACGAAATCTTTTCTGACTATTGATCTATTGATAAATAATCAAAGAAAAAAATGTCTAAGAAAATAGTCTAAGAAAGACGATAATTTATATATTTAACGAAATTCAGACGTATGTATGTGCATATAATAAGTGTAGGCAACTTATTTAACACTTTGACATAATATTCCACACTTCAGAAAGATTGCAACAATATATATATATATATAAAAAAATGTTGTTTTTGCCTTTGTCCGTAAGGCTACGTAATGAGAAAAAAGTGTTGCGTACAGACGTCTTTAAAATTTTGCACCATAATTGCAGGCATGCCTTTGTATTTGTTCGCAGATGTTACGCTTCGAGCAAAGAATGGTTTACATCGATCTGACGAGCATGCTTTATTATCCCATCGATTGTATAACATTGTTGAAAGCTGCGACCATTTTTATCAATGCGTTGCATAATATTCACGATAAAGACTTGGACTCGTTTTGAACAATTGTAAACGCGATTGTACCCGACAGTTTTTTTTTTATGAGAGATCGAATGAACTGTTATATAATCAAACGAATAACGTCGACAATTATGTAGCAATCTATCCTCCTGTTATATTCTTTATTTTTATTAATATTTATGTAATATTTCCAAAGAGAGAAATATAAATTAGTTTCTCAATTTTGAAAAGAGAAGCTACAACGAGGTGTCATTTTCAATATTTTATAATATTTTCGTCATTGGATGTGTCCGCCAAAATGCATAATTGTTTAGGCGAGAATCGATACGACTCTCATTAGTCAATCGCAAGATCTTCGTTCTGAAGAAGAATATGACAAATGTACTTCTGTAATTTGGTATTAATAGCCCGTCAAAATTTTTTTCCCCTTGACAAATCTATTCCTGGTTTGAGAGCATTGAGATATTTTGTAAGTCACAAGATTGACCGATGGTCTCATGGATTGACCCAACCCGTTGTTTTCCAAACACCGCTGTTTTCCATTGTCCGATGCGTGGGTTCGTCTTATCTCTACTTCTTCCACGAAAGAGCCACCGATCCCCGATCTCTCGGTTCATGCATACGAGATCCGTGAGATCACAACGCACCTTTCTGCAATATTATCTTGGAATCTCTGACGTGCGGGCAACGGATAAGATCGTTGCTCGCATAGTCAATATGTACGAAGTCTTCCAAACATAGAACAGAGGTAATCGACACGGCGGCGTGAGAATATATATATATATATATATCTCTAGCAAGAAATGTGGACTATCAGTTATATCTCTTGCATCGAGCACGAGTCTTCTTAGCCACGTAATTTAATGTATCAGTAATAAAAAAATAATTAAGAAGACTAAAACTTGTCTTTCTTGTTTACATTCATTAATACATTCTTCATTGGAAAAGCTGTTATCATATTTCACATGATATAAAGATAATTTGTCTCTGATATCTATCATAAAATATGATATCATTAAAGCTTCAAAGCTTACATATTCTTGCATATATTACGTAATATAAATTAATAATATTAGTTTCTTATATTTTCCAGTTCTTATTTACGTATACAGATGATTAAATATAATACAATGTGAAAAAGTAAAATTTTTATTACTCACGGGACTATTTCATGACGCATAATCTATCTGCGCTAAAAGTTTCTTCCGTTATCGCTTTTGGTCGATGAAAATTTTCACCGCTAATTTACGTACGCGAAAAAGCATTACTCGTGCTTTTAGTAGCAGCCGATAGAAAATAATTAAATTTAAAGAGTTCCTGAAGGAAAGCGGCATGAACGGCGCTGTTGCGCGTGCGAGTATATTGCTATATTACGTTCTAAAGGTGAAAGGTGATAGAGTGATTATATTATAAAACAGTTCTTGCATAGTTGAAAGGTTTCCAAGATTGTATATTCAGAAAACTGGCGATCCACGATTTGTTAATTTAGAGTGCAACTTTCACGAGCAGATCACATGATTTTGTACTGTCTTTCATAATCTTAAAGAATTTTTTTAATATAAAATTTACGTCTTAATCTAAATAAAAATATAATATTTTTCAATACTGAAAGATAAAAATGTCACGTTAATTTTACAATTTTAAAAAACCTAATCTGAATAAAAAACGAGATATATTTTAATAGTACAGATAATTAATTTAGAATGCAGCTTTCACGAACAGATCACATGATTTTGCGCTGCCTTTCATAATCTTAAAGAATTTTTTTAATCTAAAATTTACGTCTTATTGTTAATCTAAATAAAAATATAATATTTTACAAAACTAAAAGATAAAAACCTAATCTGAATAAAAAACGAGATATTTTGTAATAGCAATAAAAATGTCTTTTAATACTTAATATAATATACAAAAAAATATATATTATTCATTATCACAAAAGTTAAAGAGCAAAATAATTTTTCGTTTGACAGAATAATTAGTCGTCTTTCACTTGTTAATGCAAATTTATGTTAAACGTCTTGTCATAATAAGTTGTTGGAAATTATTTGATTGTGAAGGAACATATATTTTCGTCAGAGACATAACATTCATCTTTCTACCATATATGTATGTCTCTGAAGGTGAGTTATGAGCTTAATTATACTGAGAATTACGGCGAGATTCATTAAGCAAGACAGGTATATTTAATTTCATTTTCATCATGAGAAATTGTTGCATGGTAATAGCTCCCGGAAGTGCGAATTGTCTTCGTCCTCTATAATCAGACGGAAATTTTATATAACTGCCGCATGCTATACACTGGTATAAAGTCATTTTCTTAACTATAAGCTACGTCTCGTGTGGCGCAACTCTTCGAAAAGCAAAGCTCCTATAAAACTTTTTCAATTTACGAGCCATCCGACAAACTGAATTACGCCGAGGTGATTTAGCTTACCGAACGGCTGGTGAATACTGAAAGCACATAAACGAATGAAGCGATAGTACATGCAAATGCAAGTTTTTATAATGTATACATAATGTATTTTCAACATAATGTTGTAGATAATTTTCTAATTTTGTATCGCATTAATCCATCCTTCTTTTCGCAACTTAAGTAAAATTATCCATAAAAAGATAAACCAAAGTTATCTAATAAATTCACATTTCATCTTTGGGAAAAATAAAAATCTTTAAAAAGCAACGATAAAGTGATATATAGAAAATACATTACATAAATAATATATTGTATAAAAACTTGAAAAATTATACATTCCATCGTATTATCGATTGTACTCTTATGATTCTCGCCGTACTTGGTATTTTTATCTTATCTCGTTTCTTAGAAACATATATCGCGTTCAATCTGCGAATGTGCTTTTGTATACATCAAACTGCATTTGCTCGTAAAACTTCGTATTTGTCGGGATCGATTCGCAGAACGTTCTACGTAATCTATGCATCTACGAAAGAGATGTATCACACCGTGCAATTTTTATTCTGCGTTGTTTCGCAAACAAATCGTACTCGCGACTACGATTTTCTTTTGATTTACGACTTACGATTTATACTCGAGCCCGCGGAAGAAATCTGCATGCCAAAGAGAGTCGGCGCTGTCAAAACGTTCAGCTAGGCAATTTTTCTTAGTAGTTACGAACTCATTGTATGTGATACGAATTCTCACGATTATACAATTCGCACGAAACACTTTTCTAGATAGCTGAGAAATATATTCAGGAATCTCACTTCCTGTTCTTTCTTGCCGTAACAATTTTAGACTACGAAGTTAGTAGGTGTCAATTAATATCTAAGTTAGAAAATTCCCCAAGTTAGAAAAATAATCGCATACGAAAATTACTTGAAATCATTTCTATGAATCGTGCAGTTTTACATGATATAGGTATTACAAAGCCCTACTCAATATAAAGATAATCTTGTAATAAATAACACATAACTCCATGTTATATCCTTAAATTTAAAATGGCAAGTTCTGAATAGATGTGGGCAAATTTTGCCCAATAAATTCGTGAAAAGCGAACAACTATATTTTTCGGAACGTGTGCCAAATCATGAGAATTTACGATCCGTCGTCGCGTGTCGACCTGTTAGTCAAGGTGTACCCTTAGATACGACGTAGAATCCCTCACACAATAGATTTATTTCTCTGAGGGGTGCAATGTGGTATATATTTCGGTGCCCGAGAGGTATAATAGCAGCCTCACCTCCCGATCCTAAAGCGACGCAGATGCGCAGAAACCGTTGGCGTCTTGTACAAAGGGAAGACACTCGCCACCCTTCAGTAATACGCAGCAGCGGGATTTAGCAGACGTCCCTTGAGATATCATTTCTAAAAATAACATCATGTACGATATTTTAATTTATATGAATTTAATAAAAAAAGACAGTTTATCAAAGTTACTAATATTGACACTGCAATCAACAATTTCTTGGAGTAGATAATAAAGATCATACGATTTCAACACAGAAGAAAGAGAGAAAGAGAGAAAGGGAACATTATAATTATTAAGCCCGTCACGGATTGAGGGACGTCCCAGGTTCGAATCCTGATTGAGGTAATATTTTTCGCGATAAGACTTCTAATTTCAGTATATACGGGGAGGGAGATTATTGTATTGAATACTAAGTACAGCATTTAAGAAATAATTAGAAAATCGTTCAACGATGTTGCAACACGTGAATACGCTGACGATAAGGATTCCATCTAACGAAAACCTGTGTTATATGTCCGAAAGTAACGGTGCGCAGGACAGGTTGGAAAATACGGTACATGAGTTCAGATATTAAATTAAAAAATTATTAGGCTACCTCCAGCTTGCCCGGACCTAAGTACGATTTGGCGTGTTTGTATTTGAGTTATATCTTAAAAAGGTCCTGATTAAACTTTAGTTGTTTTTAATTATTTATATTCGAAATATATGGTAGATATTGTATTAAATTGGAAAATGCTTGCGAAATAAAGAGTGGGTGTGCACAATGACCGAAAGATTTTGCCTTTCGTAAAATGGTCACGATCGACTGGATACTGTTCGGTTACAGTCCGTATATATCGTTAATAACGCTCTGTAGTCATTTCAATTAAGTATGAATCTAATTTAAAAAAAAATCAGTTTATCAAAGTTACTAATGTTGCCACTGCACTCAACAATTTCTTTGAGTAGATAATAAAGATGATATGACAAATGATGTAGTCTTTAACGACCTCTGGCCAGTGTTTATTAAAAAAAAAACATGCAACGTTTTGGTCTCGGATTTGGACCCTTCTCAAGCTTTCTGCAAACATACATGTATAGAAAATATATAAAATATAACGCAAAATAATTATGGTGAAAGATGATATGATTTCACCAGGGAAGAGAAAGAGAGAGCATTATTTATATTCGGAAATATTGTATATATTTTATATGGGAGAATATCTACAAAGTAAAGAGTAGGGGTTCAAGTTAAACAAAGCAATCTGAAGACACATTGACTACATTTATTTTCGTAGTACACTTTATATACAAGAGTTGTAATCTCGTGTATGTATATATATATATATATACGTATGATTGTATGTGTAACTTGCTTGTTGCGTGTTTCACGCATGTTATCTACTACGGATCCTAGTCAGGGAAGCCAAACTAAACGGAAGAACTTGGAAGTAGCTCAATGGTCATGCTCTTATAAAAAGTTCAAAAGATTATCTAGAGTAGGCTACGGGTAAATCTAGTAGGAAACTTATATAAGGAAGTCGAGACCCCTCTACGTAACGCTCGCGGTCCCGCGATCGCGCGCTTCTCGTCCGCCTACTATTTACAAAGGATCGTACGCGAAATCTCGCCGGGCTCCTACGAATGGGCAATCGGACAATGCGTGGGATGTCGAGCGAACGACGTCATACCAGTATCGAATCGGTGTGAGAGAAAACGACAATCGAGCGCAACGAAAGTATGGGTGTGATGTCTGTGTTGAGACGTTCTCTCGGTCCTCCTAGGAGGACCTCGTTGCAGTTGGCCTCGTCACGGTACGTTTGAGCCCGGCGTAATTCGCGCGTTACAAAGAAATCCCCGGAGCGGAGCGGATGCGCAGCGGCTTCGCGGACGATTCGCTATTCTACGTTAATGGGATATCTGATGCCTAACGCAACGACGGCGTCATCGCCTACGTAATATCACAGACAATCGTAAAGTTATCTCACGGCGACGGGTGTCTCGCGACGACGGAGGCTACATCGATTTTACAAACGGCTACCTTTGCGAAACAGTTCCGCTAAGACATCGTCCATCTGGTGCGTTGCAAAAGTTCAGGCTCTTATACCGTGCTAGGCGATAGCGATAGCATAAAATTTCCGACGAGTTTGAATTCCGTATATCTATTGCCTTGTAGATAACAAATGTGTTGCCTATTACCTATTCCGTGTTGTGCCTAGCGTGAAAATCCTGTTCCTATCGTTATCGATATCGCTTAGCATTGTGCAAGGGCCTTTATATTCGCTAAGCTGTACTCCCGTAGCTCTTCAACTCCGGACCTGGCTCTCTGATTCTAAAGGTTCGTTTAGTGTTGAGACCATGTTCCACAGTAACAAATGTTCATATATAAATCAAATCGAATGATTATATTCGTCGATTCTTTTGGAAAATGGTGAAAAGGCGTAAATAACACATACATAACGATCGCGTTCCTCTTTCGGAATCACAATAGATCGCGTCTCGAGAGAACGCGATTAAAATGAAAAAAAAATAAAAAAAAATGAAACAGGTCGACGCTGCTTTTTAGAAGAGAACCGACGGTACGTTCGTTGTACAAACTATATCGACGATGAGAAACGGTGTCGCGGTGTTTCCGCTCGGGGAAGAAAAAGGGACAATTGCCACGGGGCCGTGGACGCGTTCGCGGAAAGGAAGCGCGGCCAGCCGCTCATTAAACGTTCAACGAGAGACCAGGTCCGTGCCATCTCGATCCGGTTGCTGATAGTAATTGGGCGCTTCGAGGCCTCTCGTCAAGGCGCTCGCAGGAAGCGAAGCGCGAACCAAGGGAAACGAAGGCGCTCCCTCCGCGCCGGTCTCCGACACTGGTGCGGCGAGACGGCGTCTCGAGGCTCCGCGGGAAAGGCGATGTGCGGATCGGGACCGTGGCGGTTGCCAGGTCGAAGTTAACGGTTGTTCTCCGCGTGAAAAGGGGGCGAGCGGCGCCGGGTCGCGGTCGCGCTCGCTGTCGCCGACGATGACGACCGTGACGGCGGCGCGTAGGCAGTCCCGCGGGAAAAATGCCGGTTGCGCCTGGTCCTCTCTTCCCTGCTCCGTCGCCCTCCGTCGTCCTTCTCCTCCTCTCCCTTCCTCGCCCTTCCTCCTCTTTCTCCTCCGGAGCGTTCCGGCTCCGGTTGGAACGTACGCCGCGATTGGTCACAGCTGGCCGCGATCGATGATGCTAGCTGCTAGGGTTTAATGCCAACATGGCCTCGCGCGACGTGACCGTCGCACGAGTGCGCGCGGAATGATGATGATGATGATCGAGAGCCCGAGCGATCTCCCCCGGGATCTCCCGATCGATCGCTCCGAACACGCGCGTCCGGCCTCAGAGCCGGCCTCTCTCAGGCTTTCGATTCTCCTCGAGGTCCACCGGCTTCGCGCCGGCTCCTGGATGCGGGAGCCCGGAAGAGCGCGTCTTTTGGAGGAAGAGAAGAATGCGAGCGCACCGACACGACGCACCCGCACCTCTGCGATTTACCGAAACTCGCACACGGTGGTGTCTTCCACCCCACCTCGTGTCCTGGGCGGGGGGGACGTTTCAGGAGGCCTCGGGGAGTCCTCGGCGGCGAGGAGGACCGCTGATCCTCCTCTGCTCGGACTCGCTCGCACTTGGCTTTCGGCCGTCCGTCATGCAGACACACGGCTGACACGACGCATAGCTGTCGCGGACACGACGGCGAGAGGTCCCCCTTAGATCTCCTCCTCCTCGACGATCGGCAGGCTGCTGTGGTGCACCAGCGGGCTGGTCCTGGCGGTGAACGCGAGGATCCAGTAGTCCAGCTCGCTCCTCTTCTCCATGAGGAAGGTCAGGGCGATCGGCAGGTCGCCGCCCTTCTGCCTCACGAGGAAGCCCTCGTCCTCGTAGCGCTCGACCGTCGTGTTCCTCAGGTTCAGCACGCCGAGCGGCTGGCAGATCTTCTTCTGCGGGTAGATGACGGCGAAGTGCTCCACGCTGGTGCGGTAGACCTTCACCTGCACGCGCTGCCGATGACCGTTCGGCCCGATCAAGGTCATGTAGCCGCTCATGTTCTCGGTGTTCCAGCAGGAGTCCACGTTCGAGTTCTTCAGGCTCGACTGGTTGTACCGCAGGAAGTTACTGTGCGATATGTCGGCCGGCATCCTGACTCGTGCGTTACAGACTCCCCGCTCGCCAACTTCTCGATTCTCTCGTCCTCTCCTTCTCTCTCTCTCTCTCTCTCTCTCTCTCTCTCTCTCTCCCGCTCGTTCGCCTTCGCGACGACTTCGTCAATGACCGCGTGGAAGGTCGAACGTTCCCCGCTGCACGAGTGAGATGTCGCGACGTCGTAGCTGGGTCGGCGGAGGAAATGAGAGGGAAACCCTTTCGGGAGGGCGCGATGTGTCCCGTTTCCGCAGCGTAACAACGTGCGACACGAGGCTCACCGGTCGATCGCGCGCAAAGCACTGTCCGCCGCAACTTTCACCGGCTCTATTTATAGAGGCCGCGCGACTGACGGCGCGCGTTTGCGCAGCGGCTCCGTTGGTCTCCGCGCTCCGAGAGGTATCGTCGCCGCCACGCGCAGACCACCCCGTCCCCCCGCCAGGAGACACGTTTTGCGTGCAATACGCGCCTGCATATCGTAAATCAGAGCCGCAGCAAGTGGCGCCTGCCGAAAACGCTGCGTGTCGCCACTTTTCCCTCGGATTTCTTTCGAAATTGTCGCTTCCGAAAAGACCGGGTCTCTCTGGAGGGGAAGCTGTAAGCGCTCTCGCGCAGGTCCGTCGCTTCGCTTTCATAATTTTGTCCGAGAGTTTGTCCGGCGTCAACATTTGTATAAACTTTTTAGCACATTCGGACGTGCCCGATGTGCACAATTGCGTATCTTACGTTAATAATGCAAGATTAACATAACGTCGAACTATGTATTCAAACATATAGAAATCTCTTTAAATTGCCAGTAATAGATGACAACAATGAAGCTTTTCGAACCTGGACTTCCTTACTCTCATGGCGGGGCGTCTCGTCCTGAGGTGTAATATTTTTCGCAATAAATATTTTATATTAAAACACTGGCCAGTTAATGTCGACTAAAAAATTATGTATTGTTAATCGCCTTTCACTCTCAAAACTCAGCTTGTTACTCATTAGAAATGTAGATTGCGAGTAACAACTAATTTTGCGCGTTCTAATATCGCTTACACTATTTTCCTTGCACAAATAATTATTTTAAATATTAAAAAAGTTAATTTCATGACTGTGTGCCTATATTGCAGATATCAATCTTAGTGGGATTATTTAATTATCATATTATAGTTTTGCTGATTTACTACATGGAGAGAATTTCCTTTCAAAATTTATCCCGAAAAACATTGTAATCGTGGGATTACACGGCATTTCAAATAATTCCATGAGAGTCTCCAATACATTTCACTAGTAATTATGTTTAGATAAATAAATTAGTATGGCTCGTATGTGTTAAACACAAATTTCAGAGAATTCAAAGGACTCAGAGCCGTGACAGGGTGGTAGTGTCTAAATATTCTATTCTAAGTTTATTGCGAAAAAATATCACCTCGGCCAGGGTTTGAACCTGGACCTCTCTCTCGCTAGGGAGCATCTCAACCAATTATATTTAGTATCCATTTAGTAAATTTTCAAAAAACTTTCATAAAGTTTTTCAAAATGCCGTGTCATCCCACGATCACATGATTTTCAGGATAAATTTTAAGAGAAAATTCTCTCCGTGTATACTTACTGTTTCCTTTATTTCTAAACTGCAATTACGTGATGTTTTAGTATTATATATTTACTTTAATCGTTACGACTTCTCTTTTATCATTTGATAAGTAACAAGAAAGCTGGATTGCGACAGCGACATGTGCATTTAAATTTCGGCATTACGTGATGTTGGATAAGAGATGGCTATACATGATTACGCGTTACGAAATAGATACGAAATGCATGCATTTCGTCGTGGTTCTTGTTGCATACAACGTTGTGTCGCATCGTTGAAACGTAATGCAAATAAGACGACAATATCGTGTAACGATAATTCATCCATTGTCGATGGGAGGATAAACGCGGCGTCGCAACCTGATACTCGCGTTCCTCAGGTTGCATTTCAAATGTTATTTTTTTCCTACCTCGTTTCCTTATTGTTATAATACAATGACTGAGTATATTCTTAATATAGCTTGCTGTTAGAATTGGCATTCAAAAGTAACGTTTTTGTTTCTTCAGCTAGCGTATAAACGCAATTTGCGAGCCGCAGTGTGGCAAATGTATTTTTAAAAAACAGCTACGTTTAATTAGAGTCAATTGTCAGTTTTGTCAATGATAGAACGTTATATTATTATATTTTTAGCTTTTGCGGGAGAAAACGTAAAAAATATTGTATTGTGTTAACAGATAATATGAGGATACATGTAATTAGAACAAATATTTTAGTAATTTAGGAAGAGGCAGACATATGTATGTATTTGTCTCTTTCTGGACATGCCCTTATACAGGGTAGGCCATTTTAATCTTAAGTTTATGCAGGATAATACCAAACAGTCTGTATGCGTATTGAGAAATTATTTACCTCGGTTTTTATAAATCTCTTAAAAATGAAGAACTTAAATATAATATGCGATTGAAGAAAATTAGTTAATTAAAATATGAAATAGTTTTGATAAATCACCTTCTTCACGTTTGGTTTGTTAACAACTCGATATTGCAAATTTTTTAATGAAATAATCATTTTAGCACACGCTTATAGCAAGTAAAATATTTTTTGTTCTTTAATCTCTCTCTTTTTCATCTTACGATCGAAACTAGCAGTGTTACGGTCGTCTTAGTAAAAGCACTTACGTTGCACTACTTCTTTTGAGAAAGCGAATGAAAGTGGAAAATGATGACATATTTATAGGCTAGGGAACTATGACGTCATTGTTTTACGAAAGCTCTTTGAAGCGTTACGTCGACCGATGATAGCAATGCTTGTGAACGCTTTTAGCGCAAAAGCGAGCAGGGCAAATTTAACCGATATAATATGCAGGGCCGTTGAGAGCGAGACCGGGCTACTAAAAATAATTTTTCATTCTGTTCTTCCCCCCCCCTTCCCCTTCCTCTCCTCGTCGTGCAAGAAAACTATCAAGCTAATATAAAATCCGTAAAAATAAGTTTATTTTATAGCATAATCTCTTTATATTAAAATCATTCATGTATCCCTTGTAATTATATTTCATATAGCAACAGAAATGTCGAAAGGCGTTGACGAGACATTCAATTACGACGCACGACGCACGGCGATGCATTTTGAAGAATTTTATAAGTGTTTCTTGAAATTGTACCGTACATTTCACTAGTAAAATGTAACAATACTAACTAGTAAAGTGTATGGTAAAATTTCCGAAAACTCTTATAAAATTCTTCGAAGTGCCGTGTTGTCCCACGATTACATAATTTTCGGGATAAGTTTTAAAAGAAAATTCTCCCCGTACTTGAATATATTTAAATTTCCAGTTTTAAACGGAAAATTCTATTACGATCACCCATTTCCTAGCTCGAGTGATATCTCGTGCGTATGTGTGCACTGTGCATATCACAGGAATGTTAAAATCGATCAGTATGTAAATACTGATATCGGGGAGAATTGGAAATGTGTAACGGAAATACCCACAAAACTCTTTTCAGAGCATCGGATCGTGAAAATATGCATCGTCTCTCCGTCCTCTTGTTCAACCTGATAACGCATATAAACATCGAGATACGTAAGATTAAATGTTTTTCTCGCTCTACGTGAATCACAATATCATGGACTCGATAGAAGAACGTTGATAAAGTGAATCAGCGGGATAAAACGTCTGTCTAGTTTCTTCTCTTAGAAAACAATTTTCGTTACGTCCCATACACGTAGGATCGTTTTACATATTATCTCGCGTAATAGGTTTCTCAAGTACTGCATTTGGTTAACGGCTATTTATAGAAACAGTGCGTATATGTGCGTGCAACGCGTTTCTCCCGGCTGTTGGAATTACTTCCGCATTTTTACTCGATTACTTCTAAATTTTAATAATTTCTTTTCTAAAAGCACGTTGGTACTTTCATACATTCAACCGGCTGTAAAACCACAAATAACGCGAGAATCGAAAAACCGTTTCAGGAACTTATTCTATACACTTGAAGGTTTCAAAATATGAAGAAAAAAAATCTATTTTTCCAACCGATTACATGAGAACCTCACCTTAATTGAAAACAATCTATTTGAGATTTTTTAATTAAATTAATTGAGTGTACAGCCATCGCGTTACAGATCGGATAAGACCCGCGGAATATTTTCCTCGATATTTTTACTCGATATGCGTAAAAAAAATCTTCATTGTATGTACATCGTAAATCTTATTTATTAAGATAAAGCAAAGGAGAAGCATTTGAAGATAATCTTTTCTATGATTTTTTAAACCATGTCGGAATCAGATCTTTTTCTCGTCTGCTAAAAGATCAATTTGATAATCTATTAGTAGAATTATTTGAGCATTTGCTCAAATACCGCACCTCTCATATTTTGCCTGCTCGGGAAAATTTCAATTGACAATTAATTAGCCTCTCCTGTGCAGAAAGGCGATAAAGACAATACAGTATATATGTATAGTGCCCCCCGATCTGGCATTCAATTAGCGCGATGGGGAGAGGCGATAAGATAATCGATCCTCTGTCACGATTAGAACTGGTTTATCGAGCTATCGAGTCCCAGTTTTTCCGCCATCCCGGCGGCTATTCTGGACGCACCGACTGCGGTACGCGATCAACATACGTTTCCGCTCGACAATGGACGGAACACGATCGTTTGAATCCCTAACTGTGTCACGCGTTTCGATCGTACGTGTCGTGCACGTTATCGGGAAAATTCATTGTACGAGGCGAAATCGCGAGGTCGGATTAGGTATCCCGCTCGCAGAGATTCGTTTCGGAAACTGGAATCGAATTCGACGGTGTCGTCTGTATCAGGTGACGGGCGCGAATCGATAACGGTTTTTCGTCACTTTATCACCACTGTCACGCTGTATGTACATCAATCAATGCATCGGGTCGTTGCACCCGACGCGGTCCTTTCGGGAGCAAGGTTCGCGACGACGACAACGACGTCGACGACGACGACGGCGGCGGCGCCGTTTGTCACCGCTCCTCTTCGCAGAAGAGCGTTTCTGGCGCGCGGCCGAGTTTCTCTCAGCTTCTCGCTCGAATTTTCTCGCCACGGGCCGGCCGAATTTTCGGGGACCCGGCGCGTGATTCAGAGCCCGAGAGCTCGCGTGTGTCCCGCTGCCAAATAGTCTCGCGGTGGACTCAGCGGTATTTATTGACCGTCCATCTGTCCCCGTTCTTACGGGCAAACGGGCCGTTTCCTCGGAAAACGCGTAATCTGCGTAAACCAGGTGTCCCAGAATTGTCGCAATTAATCCCGAAGACAGGCGCCTGCTGGCAAATGATAAAAATAATGATGATCCCAGTTTGATACCACGAATTCGAATTGGGTTGGATCGCGCACGATTGAAAATCGAAACTTTAGAGCATCAAAGGTATATTTTCGAGTCTCTTCTCAGAAGAACATAGTTATCTATCAGACTGTATTTCATCGCGAAATTAATTAATTCGTGGAAATTTATAATATTATATTTAATAATAACTTCCTTCATCTTCCAATCTAACTTCTTTAATTTAAATTAGTACTCTGTTGATACACGAAGACAATTTTCTCTTCAAATTTACCTTGAAAATCATATAATCGTGGGACATTTTGGAGAATTGTATGAGTTTTTTTTAATTTTACCATACATTTTATTAGTGATTTTACTACTGATTCGGAAAATTAAAAAAAACTCATACAATTTTCCGAAATGCCACGTCGTCCCACAATTACATGATTTTCCGAATAAATTTTAAGAGAAAATTCTCTCCATATACAAAACCACTGAATCGCTTTTACGACGTTTGGAATTAATCGAACGTTGTACATAAAAATTAATATGTGAAGCATTTTCCTTTAGAAAATATTTACTATCATTCTATACGGATAAAAAAATCGGTCCATGATATTGATACATTTTCAAATGTAGTAAATCACAAAGTAATTTGATAGTATAGCAGTAAAGTACTTTTAATTATTAAAGTGTTGCCCAGAATGTGCCACTTAAAACAAGGTATTCAGCAAGTTAGAGAAATAAATACTGCAAAAGCCAATCTCATTACTATTCATTGACAAGCGAGGTTGAAGTTTTCTTATACAAATAAACCTTGCGTCATGTATGATAATGCTGGAAGCCCGTAGTTTGCTAATCTCCTCGCAGAGAGAATAAACGCTTAAGTTTTTCGACAAATTTTCATCTGAATAAATTCAGAGAGCAGAAAACGGTTTTTTTCAAACCATAATTGAAGAAGGAAGTTAGAACAAAGTTAGAACAAGAAGTTAGAACAAAGCATCGACCAGTCAAATGAGAAAAGTAATAAAAAAAGATTTGTGAAAATATTGACCGATAAGAAAAAAAAATAAAAAGTGAAGTTTTGCCTTATGATTTCACATTCTTCTCCTCGATTTAACAAAAATATTAATAGAATCATTAATTTAATCGATCAGCTTAATTTAACAAATACCGCAAAGACTTAAAATATTTAATTAGTGTTCAATATCGAGCAAACGAAGAATCGTCTTCTATTAAGTCGTTTCAAACGAAAGGAAGAAGAAACGAAGAGTTGAAGATGCGAGGTCTGCACGCGCTGTTATGCATCGCACGCTTTCAATATTGCGATATCGATCGAGATGCTTAATGTAGCCTGGGCTCGCAAATCAAATTAAAGGATCGGAACGAACGTTCGTCGCACGTGGTGAGATCGATAAACGCCGTTGCATGCGCATCACGGGCCAGGATCGGCGATGGCGGCGGACAAACGCCGCGTGACCGCGACGATTCGCGTGAACGTGTTGTCGAAACGAGACTCGTTTTACGATCGCGGAGTCTCGTTGGCCTTTCGGGGGAGCGACATTTCACGCACGGGCAGAGATCGCCGGCGGTTCGCAAAGAGGCAGATCTCTCTCTCTCTCTCTCTTCTCGTTACGCGAGCACAGCTGACATACGCGTGCGGCGAAACGAACGCCGGACGAGATCGATTCCAAGAACGATCTTCCTCTTCCTGTTTACAACAACCGTAATCTCTTTAGGATTGACAATGATGATTGCTTACGCGACGCGTGGGCCAAGAAAAATGGACGAATCCCGCCTTGGCGTTTCATGATTCGTACACAAGTCCCAAATTTAGAGCTGAATGTGACGACCGAGTCACAACAATGTTATTTTCTTTATTCGCCGGTCGGTCGTTGTTTACTATTCAGTTGTTGTCCGTCCACCGTGTGCTCGGTTGATTGGCATGTGTGCCAAAACGTCACTGGCGGCTTCCTCTCCACGGAATTGCCGCGTTGATGACACGACGCCAGTGAGAACACTGTAACGTCGAATCGACGTCGAATTAACGTCAATCGAAATGGCGTTCCAACTGTCAGTTTTCGAAAATAATTAAAAGTTTTGGAAATTAATTTTTTGTATTAAATAAGTTAACTTGGTAGTTCTCTCCCATAAAATGTTAAAAGTATTCAGGGCGCTGTGAACGTGGTGATTAATACAAAAAGTAAAGCTTCAAAACTTCATTATTTTCGAAAACTGACGATTTCGACCCCATTGACTCGATGTACGTTGATTCGGCCTTAGTGTCCTCGCTGGGATCATTCGGAACAGCGCGGCGAGGAAGCGTAATTGCAATTCGACTCCATTATTTCGTTTTTGCATTCGGTCGCTCCACGTGGCCGCGCGGGAGCCCACGTGCGGTAGAATGGAATATTTCATTATTGCGTTGTAATTCGCTGTATGTGTCGGACAAAATTGCGATGCACGCGACGGCACAGGAGAAACGACGTGACACACGTGACACACGTGGCCGTCACATGCAAATTCTTGATACGGGAACCATGCGGGATCGAGGCGTGATTGTGACGCCTCGATCTCCTCCTTCGTCTCGACTGTGACGTCCACTTCTACACCATCATATTTTATTACACTTTCTCATTTATCTTATCGCTTTCAGCCAAAATCGCGCCGCGGAGCTTATCCTTCAATATTGAGGATTGTCAATTGCGTTGCGTCATCTATTAACTTTGAAAACTGTCGGAGATTAATGCGCTGATGCAACGCGCGGTTAATTAAAAATCAGAAATATACTGCTTGATGTATCGCGCCGATGTCGAGCTGTCATTTATCCAAGTTTCGCGGCGGAAGTACATTTCACGATGAATTTCGAGTCGTTGAGCTTACGATATTCTGGTCGTCGTCCTTTTTGCAGTCGCGGCGCAGGCTCTGTCGAGGCTAAACGCTTAACCTTTCTAAAAATCGATAAAAAAAACCCTGCCAACGAAGCGGTAAAAGCTTCCACTTGGACGAAAATTGCGCGAAAGTGCTGCGTGTTACGGTATTATTTTTAGAGACGGTGAGAACCGCCTTTAGGTTTCAGCATCCCTAAGCACTCTCATTATGCTGTCACATCCCCCTCCCTCCCTTTGCCACAGAGAGAACAGAAGGTACTCATAATGACATCATCACGACTTTATTCATCATTTATAAGTGATGAACAAAGTCATTATGAGGTCACTTCATCAGTTATAATGATGTCATTATGAGTTTATGTTGTATGTACGTATATAACTGCGTAATAGCCCGTGTTTATATTATGTTTTTACAAATGTGTCTGTCACTTTGACGTGAATATTAATCGAATAGCTCTTAAATTAGAATTCAAAGTAAAATACGCAGAAATTTCTAATAAAAGAATATTCCGAAAACAATTGTTTGATTCATTCTTTATCGGTACATTCTAAAAAATACATAATAATCTAAAATATACTTAACCCCCACATTACCAAACGTGCCAACATATTTGTAAATTTATGCCGACGTTTTTTACGTGAAGTTTATGTTATCGAATTTTATTATTAACGGTGGGTAACATTGATAATTTGATAAGCGACACCGACAAAGATGCCTTTTAAAAATTGACAATTATTATGAAAGTAATCATGAAACTGCTGAAATTTAAATAAATATATTTACGACTCGATAATGTCCAATTCTTGTTTAAAACCACACTTATCATCCGAGCTGGATTTATAAATACTACAAACTACTCACTTTGCCGCCATCACAGCCATCACAGGTCCGCGCCATAGACTTCTATAGACGGAATGTTAACTA
>NW_011967098.1:265795-316730 GCF_000949405.1 Vollenhovia emeryi
CTGACTCGGAGTCGGGTCGAGTCAGCAAATCGAAAACGCTATCTGTCGGCACCTTTGATCTGGGCGTTTTCACTTTTCCGCCATGATTTCATAAGCGCCAACAGTGTATCAACTGCTAAACCCCCTGCCTGAACCCTTTTCAGGATCGTATCCAGGAAAGGCGCATATGAACTGGCATACATTATTTATTGTAAATGGAAATGGCCTGAGAAAAAAATTGTTTTAATGAAAGTAATTAATGTACTTACTTGCTCCAACGTATAAAAGTATTTACGCGTTATTCGTCAACACTGTGAATTTTTTAATGTCACACCGACTTTGCACTAACACACGTACAAAAATCCTGTGATTGGTCATTATAAAAACATGTCGGATGCGCAGTACGGATCGGCGCGAACGTGAAACAAAAGAACGAGTGCCCCTACTGGTTATACTGTGTTACTACCGCAAGAAGTAAACAGACTTTGTCTCTTTTTAAGCCTCCGCTACAATGATTAAAGCCTCCGCTACAATGATTCTCGGTTCTGTCTACAATGGTCGTAGTCGTAAGAATAATCGACTGCGATTGGTCAATTCTTATCGAGCGACTACGACTACGACCATTGTAGACAGAACCGAGAATCATTTGTAGCGGAGGCTTAAGCCTCGTCTACATAGAAGTCGTAAAGTCGTAGTCGTAAGAATAGTCGACTATGATTGGTCAATTCTTATGTGTCTGACGAAATTGACCAATCGCAGTCGATTATTCTTACGACTACAACTCTGCGACTCGCATTGTAGACCACGCATAAGAATTGACCAATCATAATCGACTATTCTTACGACTACGACTTTACGACTTGTATGTAGACGAGGCTTTAACATTTTCACTGCATGCAAAAGAAAGCCTGATGAATTCTTAGGAAAAGATGAAAATTAATTGCCAGGCCGAGATTTTGAAAACTAATCTGCATCGGGTAGAAATAGACGTGAAGCAACAAATTGAGATTGACCGAAATTTGACCAATCGGAGCAAAATTCATTAAACTTGAGCACCTGCTCCGATTGGTCCAATTTCAATATCTAATTGTTAATTAACCGATACGGGCTTTAGATCCGTGAATTCGTAGATGAGCTCTTTGCGCCTTTCGCTTATTCTCCCTTTTTTTCCCCCCACTTTTGCTCGGGCATACACATACGTCAGCTTCATTTTAAGTGTAGAAAGTGCGAGACAGTGCAGAAGAACAGACCGTCGAGCTACGAACACTTCGTCGCGGGACTACGTATGATAATTTTGCGCTAAATACGGCCGTCGTTATCTACTAATTACGATTTCGAATATTTTACATCGATTGCGCGTCAGCTGTGCGCAGCGGGGTCGTCGACAAAATAAGATCGATAAGCTTTTGAAGTCGGGTAAGCACCGCTCCTCTTTCGAAGTGTCGTCCGGTGTCGTCAACGACGACGAGTGGGATGGATGTTTGTGGATGATCTCGTAAACGCGCGATCGCGATATCTGCACCGTTCGGTGGCACACGTGTGCTTCCCGCACGCGAACTTCCCTCTGGGCAGAATAACAAAGCGTGAAACTCTCTGGCCTCGGTTCGAAACCATTTACGAGATCAAATTGCGCTCTATTGTCTCCCCTGCCAATTGATCTTGCCAAGTTGCGCCGTCACTCGGCACTTGAAGAGGTTTCTATACGAAGGCAGAATATAGGTTATTAATAACACGTTCCCTAATAACACTTGAGACCTGGTAAGTGGATAAAAAGTCAATACCGCTATGAATCTCAAGAATTTGCAAACCGCCATTGCCTCCCACTTGCATAAAACTTGTATAAAAATTAACGCCTCCTGGTAGCGATGTATATTTATTTTTTTTCTTGTACATACGGTTTCGTTGCGTTCGCGCGACGAAGCGAATTAGCTCGTAAATCATTTCCGATCCAAGTGCACGTTAACATTATCTAGAGAGCTGTCTGATCGCATGGTTTAATAATCGCAATTCTTTTAGCGTACGGTTTGTGGTTTAAAGTAAGGAAATTGTGTCCGGAGCAGTTGTGTGCATAATCGTACAATGAAGTGTCACTACGAAGTACTGGGAGTCGCGCGGGACGCCCCCGAGGACGACATAAAGAAGGCGTACAGGAAGCTGGCGCTCAAGTGGCATCCGGACAAGAACCTCGACAGTCCGGACGAAGCTAAGGAGCAGTTCCAGCTTGTCCAGCAAGCGTGGGACATACTGAGCGACCCGCACGAGCGCGCTTGGTACGACAATCATCGCGAGGCCATCCTGAAGGGTGGCATCGGGGAGGATTACAAGGACGACTCCATCAATCTCTTCCCGTACTTCTCCCTCTCGTGCTTCAAGGGTTACGGGGACGACGAGAACGGTTTCTACGCCGTCTACAGGAAGGTCTTCGAGCAATTGGCAGCGGAGGACGCCGAGTTCGCCAGAGACGGCGAGTCCGACGAGGAGGTGCCCGGCTTCGGCGCCTCTCAGAGCCCGTACGAGGACGCGGTGGGCGACTTCTACGCCTACTGGCAGAGCTACAGCACCAAGAGGTCCTACGCCTGGCTGGACCCGTACGACATACGCGAAATGCGAAATAACCGGCGCGTGCTCAGGCTCGCCGAGAAGGAGAACAAGAAGGTGCGCGACAAAGCGAGGCGCGAGAGGAACGAGCAGGTGCGGAATCTGGTCGCGTTCGTGCGCAAACGCGACAAGCGGGTGCAGGCGTACGCGGCTCGGCTGGCCGAGCGCGCCCGCGACAACTTCCGGAAGGCGGAGGAGCGCAGGAAGGCGCATTTGCTGGAGAGGCAGAGGCTGCTGCGGGACCAAACCGAGTCCGAGTGGTCCAAGTTCTCGAACGTGGAGGCGGAGCTGCGCAACATCGAGGCGAACCTAACGGCGGAGTTCGGCACGGACGACAGGAAGGTGACGGCGAGGAACAGCAACCCCGAGGCGTTCTACTGTATCGCCTGCGACAAGATCTTCCAGACGCACAAGGCCTTCACGAATCACGAGAACTCGAGGAAGCACAAGGAAAATGTTAGCGCGCTCAAGCACGTCATACCGAACGAACACGAAGACCTCGCTAGTAGTAGCTCGCGGGAAAGCGACTCTAGCACGGAAGAGGAATCGGTTTCGCTAAGCGGCCCGAAATTGGCAGCGGATTCGCAGATGCCCGATTTCCTGTTGAATCCGCCCCAAAGCGATTCGAGACGGAACGACGAGGGTGATGCCTCTCCCGCCGAGCTGATGTCGGACGATGAGGAAAATCCAGAACGTCCTCGACCAGCGGGCGAGAAAAGAAAGACTGACGGAGACGTCCCGCTGGCCGCGGGTCCAATGATGGGCGAAGGTATCTTGTTTTCACCTAAAGTGGAAAACGAGGATGACGACATGACCTCCGAAGACGAATTAATATCTGATCAGGAGGAGGACGTCGCGTTGTCGAGCCGTCAGAAGAAAAAGAAGAAGAAGAAGCGCAATGTTCAGAATCCTAGTTCTATGCTCAAGGTCCCCAGCGACGACGACACGGAGAGCATTAATGAGGAAGTGTTGCTGTCGAAGAAGCAACGCAAGAAGTTGCAGCAGAGGAAAATGGAGATAAATAAGCAGTTGCGAAATACGGGAGAGACGCACAGAGAAGAGGAACAGGAAGCGGAGGGTGAAAGTGGAGTGACGGAAGGAGCGAGTGTCGACGATGAGAAACTGAAGACCGACAGAGCAAGGAAAGGCTTCAAGAGAGAGGAACGAGACAGCAAGGGCAAAAGTAAAAGGGACTCGCTCGTGGATACTGACAATTCGGCCCATCGCTGTGTCACTTGCTCATCTGAGTTTTCTAGCAAAAATAAATTGTTCGACCACTTAAAGAAAACCGGACACTCTGTATATATACCAGAATTAACGAAATACAAAAAGAGCCAAGAGAAAAAGAAAAAACCTGCACCCAAAGGAAAAGACGACTCTGATAAAAGGAAACGTTGAGGCCGGCTCGAAGTGTCAAGTTATAGTTAATTATTGTAACTAAATAGCAACATACTTTGTACGATACGATTGATACGGGAGACTTTTTTTTATATACAATACGCGTTTTCTGAGGATTCTATAGGAGCTGTAATTTCTTGTACATATCTTGTACAAAGACCTATTAAAATTTGGACTGTTTAACGAGACTTCTCCACTTTCATTGGGACAATTATATTGATTCAGAAATGAAGATTAGCAATCAAATATAAAATGTGACTCGACAAACCACGAAGGTGGACAGTATATATCATGAACAGCTAGTTGTATTATAAATGATTATATCAATCAATAAATCTTAATGTCACTAAATTAATACTACTTTTATTCTTTATCATCACGATGCTATTTATTTTTTATTCTTCTGTTGTATATTTTAAGTTTATTAAAGTATCAAAAAGTTTCTTGAGTATTGGACCATAATTGTATTAGTTTCAATAATCAAGATTTACCGCGGTAGATAATTTTTCCTAACCAAGTAAAAGTGTGCAATTTTATATAATACTTTAGTAAGAAAATATTTGCATTTTATATAATACTTTAGTAAGAAAATATTTGCATTTTTCAGGGTATACAATCTCTTGCTACAAATGTCACGACTAGCATAGTATAAAAATGAATATTATTCATTACGCTGTTAATCACAGGTGAGATGCGCATTTAAAATTGACGAATGCTTGCTACTCGAGCTGTTTAATTTCAAAGTGGCACAAGTCAATCTTTCGAGTGAGATAATCGGGGCAAAGTAATGTATGATGTATTTTAACAAATCTTTACAAAGCTCACTGCACGTGTCACTTTGCAATAGAACAGCCAGGCGATATTACGTAATAATACACGCATCTACAACCTTTCTGTAGGAAGTGAAACTGAAATTTCTTCAAGGTCGCACAGTATGGCTGCCAGAAAGCTCGTTTATCCTGCGGCGGACCGCAATAAGGATCCGATATTATCGGTTTTAAAACGGTACATCCAACGCGGCACCAATCAGACCCTCCTGGAGATATCCTCCGGTTCGGGGCAACACGTAGCGCATTTCGCACCGCATTTTCCACACATCACGTTTTACCCGTCGGAGTACGAGCCGCGACTTCTGGATAGCATCGCCGCGTACACGAATGGATACTCGAATATAAAAAGCCCCATGAGAATTGACATCACCACGGACTTCCGGCTGTGGGGTAACGGTATCTTCAAGCCGAACAGTCTAGAGTACATATATAATGCAAACTTGATGCATATTTCGCCGTACCAGTGCACCATTGGTTTATTTAACAATGCGAGCCAGTTGCTGAAGCCGAACGGGCTATTAATCACGTACGGCGCGTACGCTTTCGATGGCCAGATCACTCCGCAGAGTAACGTGAACTTCAACGAGTCCTTAAAATCGCAGGATCCAAGTTGGGGTCTGCGAGATGTAACAGACTTGAAAAAGTTAGCTGAAGAGAACGGCATTGAATTAATAGAAATCATAGATATGCCCGCTAATAACAAAACGATCATTTGGAAGAAATATATGCATTCATAAGAGAGACTGAAACTGGTGGGTCATTTATCTGAACTTGAACTTAACGTCTACTTTTATTCAACTAAATCGAAATATTACTTCTCTGGCCGCGCGAGGGATCACTAAAGCTTTTTAATGCTTTCACAGTATTATATACATGTATACTGTTAACAAAAATATTTTATACGTAGATATTATATACATATTATAGCTTACATTTATGTTTATACTTAAAATTTTAATTCCTGAAAGAGTTGGTATAAAACTTATAAAATGTAATAAAAAATCTCTTTGTTACGAAAGAAATGACAAAATATATCCAAACTAAAACACAGCGTTTCTAGGTATCGTCCCCGTCATCTCCAAAGAAATCCAAATTCTCCAATCCCTCCGGCAGATAGCTCAGTCCAGATTCATCCTTGTGCATCATGTTGTATCCCTTACTGTACCCTGAGATGATAATTGGACTTATCAAGAGCGCACTCAAGTGACGAATAAAATATTTACCCAAATCCTTCATGAGTCTCGTGGGGGCGTTCCTCAGGTGCAGGGGTACTCCCGGCTGCGGGCCCTTATGTTCGGCTACTGCTCTTTGCGCGGCTCTAAGCGAATCTTCCATCAGTCTGGATTTCGGTGCTCGCGCTAGATAGGTCGTACATTGCGCCAGAAGAACATCGCACTCCGGCATCCCGATCATTTTGCAACCGTGCATCGCGTGCACCGCTATGCCTGCGCAATATATCGTTTACGTCAAATTTACAGCAAAGCCCAGCCGTGCCATAAATATTAATCGTAAATGTAACTATTCGTCATGTTACCGTACATATTAAATGTTTCACAAATATATACACTCGGAGAATTCCAATCATTATATCGTATGTGAGCTTGAAAATTATAAACGGACAATTTGCTAACCAAGAGCTTTCGGATCGGCTAAGCCGATGTCCTCGCTGGCCATCCTCACTAATCTTCGCGCGATATAAACCGGGTCCTCGCCGCCGGCGATCATTCTGGTCAACCAGTAGAGCGCGGCATTTTCGTCGCTGGCCCTGACAGACTTGTGTAACGCGGAGATCATGTCGTAATGTTGCTCGCCCTTCTTGTCGTACAGCATATGCGTTTTCTTTAGGCTCTCCTTAACGTCGTCCAGCGTTATTATAGCCGGCCCGATGTCCTGTAATTCCTCGTCGTTCGATGCTTTACACCGCACCGCCATTTCCAGTCCACCCAGCGCTATGCGAGCGTCACCATCGCAAGTCCCAGCCAGCCATTCTATCGTCGGTTCGTCTATGATGAACTTGGTGTTACAGGACGGCTCCGTCCCGACTCTACTCTCCTCCGACGTGTTCTCTTCGTTGATGTCCCGCATAGTGTCTTCACCTTTGTTCGACTCATGTATAATACCGTCCAGCGAAATTACCGCACGCCTCAGGATCGACAGTAGATTCGCGACGGATAACTTGTGCAGAACGATCACCCTGCATCGACTCAGCAACGCGGAGTTCAAGCTGAACGAGGGATTTTCCGTTGTGGCCCCGACGAGAGTGATGGCGCCCGACTCGACGTGCGGCAGAAACACGTCCTGTTGCAGCTTGTTGAACCTGTGTATCTCGTCCATGAACACTATCGTGCGCTGCCCGTACTTGGCATGGTTGCCGGCGATACCGATGACTTCCTTCACCTCCTGAACGCCGGCCATTGCGGCAGAGAGCTTGACATACCGTAGCTTACGGCTCGCGTCGTTCCTGCACATATGCGCTACGACATTAGCCAGAGATGTCTGCAAAGAAACGGAGATTAATATACGCGCGCCAACGTTGCGTAGAAAATTCTAACGAGCGTGCAACAGTACTTTGCCACATCCAGGTGGACCCCAGAGAATCATATTAGGTATTTCACCCTTTTGCAGGAGTTCAGGGAGCATGGTGCGGGGTCCGAGGATGTGCTTCTGGCCTACAAAGTTCAGTAGCGACGTAGGTCTCATTTGCTCCGCGAGGGGTGCACGCTCGTTTCCGCGTAGCCTCTTGCATTCGTTATCCGTCTGTAAGTAAGAGTCCGTGAGTAAACATAAGGGGATTGTGGCGGAGGTGGCTGGACGACGTTGGGAAGATTGCGAGGAGGAAATGGATGCAAATGGCATCGAGGAGGGCAACATGGGCAAGCTGAGGAGGAGGCCTGGATCCAGAAGTGCACGGCGACAAGCTGAGGAGGAGGAAGAGGAGACAAAAGTCATTTCTTATACACCAATCTTATTTCTACAAGGTTCTAGAAGGGGGAAACTGCCACGCGAGAACACTTGGCGTATATTTTGGACTTGAAAAACTCTTGGAAGCAAACTGTCTACTTACAAGCTCATTTCATCGTGTAAAATAGATATTTTGCTAGCAAGCGTGTCATTTATACGATTGTGCGAACGAATCTCATTGCAGCGCCACAATTATCGCAGTTCTACAATAGTGGAAAACTTACGCTTTTCTGTGCCACGGCGTCTTTAACGTCTTCCTCGTCCCTGAAACTCTGAGACGCCAGCTGGCCCAGAGAAGTCTTCCTCTTCACTGGTGGCTGATTAACTCTTTTCACGCTTGCCGGTTTCAGCCTGTTCCTTTTGCTCATAGGACTGGAGTCCTTGAGCAACACCGTGCCCGCGTCCTTCGTAGGCTCGTTCAGGAACAGGCACTTGCTGGCGTGGGCCTCGATGACAGAGGCGGCGAATTCCTTGGCGCATATCGGACACAATACCTTGTCAGCGTCCATGTTTATGATAAACTAACGATAACGCCGCCTCTTTATTCAAAGATCGTCCGCCAAGCGCGACGAATCAAATACAAATCTCTCTCTCAACGCGGAATAACTGAAACGTGATAGAGACAACGGTAAATAATAATATGTTAATAACAATAGAAACAATGGGGATGTCAAGTGGGCCGCGAAATTGTAACGGCGTGTACCTTTCGATCTTACTGAATTTCGTGTCCGGAATGCGACAAACCTGCTATTTACAGAAAAGGAATTAAGGATCCTGTTGCACACAGTGTTACTTTCGGAAAGACAGAAACCGACTCGGCCGCCGCGTTATTTTTCCCCGACAACCATCGTCTCGTGTCCTCAACAAAAGCGTTCGTCGCGGCGAGAGCGACGCGTTACTTAATTTCGGTGCATCCTTCTTTAACATTTGGCGAATAGCGAGGACAAATGATGGAACCAACGAAACGGAACGCACCTAAAGCAACACGTCGCGCTTTGAAAAGCATATCTTCAGGCTCGTCTTCTGTACCTGCACCGGTGATCTAGTGCAGCATGCCAGAATGAGAAGAAACATGCCTCGTCTTACTCCAATTTGTTGCACTAGTTCACCAACAGGCTTGTCTTCTGTCGCCACACTGGTGAACTAGTGCAACAAATTAGAGTAAGACGAGCACACTTTCTCTCATTCTACGCTACACCAGTTCACCAGTGCGGGAACAGAAAGCAAACCCCGTGCAAAGTGCAAACCAGTGCAAACCCCTCGCAGAAGTGGTTGCTGAGGAGTGGGGAGGGCGAGAGGGGAGGACGATGGCGAGAGCGACGCACGTGGGCTCGGGAGCGATCGCGGGGCGAGGGCGACGGCGACGGGCGAGCCTCGGGGTCGGGAGAGAACGCGGGATTCTGCCGCGCGGTGCGCAGAACCACCGCCGGGCGGACGATGCCCGGCGACGGTAAGTACCGTTATGTCAAGCTCGGGCTAACCTAAGCAGCGGGAGCGCGCGCGCGCGCGCGCGCCTCGAGAGCCTCGATCGCCGAGCGGGGCCGTCCGGAGGAGCGTCTCGGGATCTTCGGGGGGTGGGAGGGACTTGCCGACGCCTCGTGGGGAAAGGGGTCCAGCCGGTCGAGAGCTGACGTGGGCGGCGCGCGGCCGGATCTCGCGACTCCGCGACCTGTCCCTTTAAACGGCGGCCGGAAGACCCGCGTCGCTCCCGAGCGAAGGTCCCCGACGGGCGGCCCTCTGTCCCTTTCTTCCCTCCCAGCGGAGTCTGGGCGCGACGGCGATGGAGGTCCGGCGCAGGCGAGCGAGGCCGCAGGACGGCAAGCACGACGCCGACGCGACGGTGGATCAACCGAGGACGCTTCAGCGGGACGAGGTGAGCCGCGACGTTCAAACCCGACGACTCTTGCCCGGTGGGCCCAGGGGAAACGTGTGCCTCCGCGGCGTTTCGCTCGTCAGTATGCGCGACGCGGAGTTTTTTTTTATTCGTCGCGAGAACCGAGCGCGAGGAGTCGAGGCGACACTTGATTTTCCGATTTAAAGATCCAGAAGTCTTCGGGATAAAAATCCCTTGTACGGCGCAGGAGAGATCGATATTTTTTAATAGTACATAAGAGGTTTTTAATTTGATAAATCGTTACATTATTGTATTACTTGTTGTATATTTGATTGTGCACGGAATACTTTTGTCGCTCGCTTCTTTTATTGAAAAATGTTGGAAGACCGATTTTGTAAGAGAAAGATGTTTTAACGTCATTAGTGTTGTGTTGTTTTAAAGTTATATTTAATTTGGAAGGTATCTCGGCCAATTAAGTTTCAAAAATAAATTGGACACCGACACATTTCCTCATCTGACTTATGCTGCTGTGATACAACAAATCTTAATCTTATAGAGAAAAAAAAGTCCTCTGTTACGAGATAGGCTTCTAATACGAGACAGCAGGTTTTCAACATCCAAATTTAATGACAAATCACAACGATTACACGATCTAACAATGAATTTTCCACTAAACGGATTTCACTCCAATAATTTCACGATGAAACCAATATTTATCGATTAATTTAGCAAAAACCCTGTAGAGGACTTTCCTCTATATTTTTCTTGAGACATTTGACCAAATACGAAAGACTCGAGATAGAAATGAGCTCCTTACAAAGAGAAAATTAGTTTTAAACCTGTCCAAAGAGGTGAAATTGAAAGGGTAAACGATGTAAAAAGAAATACTTGTATACCGTATTGAAAATTTATCACAGCTATATATGGAAAAAATAAAATTAAGAATCTCTAGATGTTCAAATTGTGTTTCCTCGCGGTACACAAATGTCACAGATTAATTAATAGACCAACAAGATTTCTTTCAAGAAACTGTATCCATGCATCTTATATCTCGATTGCTTGCAATTTCTTCCAAAATCAGATCTGATCGCATCATGTTGATTGCTGTATTGATTTCGATTTATTGCAGACGAACGGACAGACAGATGCGAACACTTCGATGGAGAGTAAGAAAGCAAATCCGTCTTATTCCATCGAGTCGAAGCAACTCTTGCCGGACGATGCGGTTCGCGCACGAATCAAGATTAGCTTGGAAATTGATTTGATAGCAACGATTTTACTAATTACGGGCATTTGCACTCGTCTTTATCGCCTCGAGGAACCGCGCAGTATAGTGTAAGTACATATGCACTTGCGACAAATAATATAACGCTGGCGAGAGGACGATTTGTAATTGGTAAATATGTCACGTGATGACGACAAGATATGGAAGTTAAAAATGTATAGTTGCAAATTGGGAAAATTTAATGGCTAAGCATTAGTTTTCTCTTGTCCGTTCAGTTATTATCTTATTGTTTACCGATCTCTCATAATTACTCGTCTCTCTCTCTCTCTCTTTTGCAGTTTCGATGAACTGCATTACGGCAAGTACGTCGGATTGTACATGAAGAGAACGTTCTTCTTCGACTCCCATCCGCCTTTAGGGAAGCAATTGATCTCCGCAGTGGCGTACTTGGCTGGATTTGACGGGCAATTCAAGTTCGACAGGATCGGAAGTCCTTACAGCGATGCGGTTCCTTTGTACGCGTTGCGTCTGGTGCCGGCGATATGCGGCAGTCTGTTGATCCCCACGGGATACTATCTCATCCTGGAGCTGGGCCTGAGACAATGGGCCGCAGCAATCGGCGGAGTGTTACTCTTACTCGGTAGTGCTTTCCTCTAATTCACTCCGATTCCCGATTTCCTCGAATCCCCGAGGGCTCTCCTCTAATTCGCATAGCTATTTTATTATTTAATATTTCAAAATCCAATCTTATATGACATTGTGTCGACACGATTTATCGATGTACTCATTGCTGTTTTAGATAATGCGCTGTTAACACAGTCGAGATTTGTCCTGATGGAAAGTATCTTGATGCACTTCTCATTGCTCGGCTTGTTGTGCATCGTAAAATTTCGGAAAGTCATGGATCGACCGACCTCCGCATCCTGGTGGATATGGCTGATATTAGGCGTCGTGAATTTAACATGTGCACTATGGTACAATCTTCTCCCTCGCCGTTTTCTTTTATTCTCCTTGATCGACAGTAATCAAAGCATTCCTTTACAGCGTCAAGTACGTTGGATTTTATTCTATGGCTCTCGCGCTCTTCTTGATCGCACATGATTACTGGTCCCTACTTTCAAGAAAGACCCTGTCGAATACGATCTTGTGGATTCATCTATTACTGAGATTCGTCGTGATAGTCGCTGTTATCGCCGCCGTCTACTTGAGTATATTCTATGTACATTTGGCAACACTCTCGAAGGCGGGGCCGCACGACTCGGTGATGACGAGTGCCTTCCAAGCGAGTCTGGAAGGAGGACTCGCCAGCATCACTAAAGGGCAACCTCTGGAAGTGACGCACGGTTCGCAGATAACTCTCAGGCACACGTATGGCAGAGCCTGTTGGCTGCACAGCCACAATCAAGTGTATCCGTTGCGATATCCCGACGGTCGTGGCAGCTCTCATCAGCAGCAGGTTACTTGTTATTCGTTCAAGGACGTCAACAACTGGTGGATCGTCAAGAAGCCGGATAAGAACGACCTAGTGGTGACAAAACCCAGCGAGCCGATCCGGCACGGTGATGTAATTCAACTGGTGCACGGGATCACGAGCAGAGCGTTGAACTCGCACGATGTCGCGGCACCGATGACGCCGCAGAGCCAGGAAGTGTCGTGTTACATCGACTACAACGTGTCTATGCCGACGCAGAACCTATGGCGGGTGGAGATCACGAACAGAGATCATTCCGGCGATGCGTGGCACGCGATTCAGAGCCAGGTGCGGCTGATACACGTGCACGCCAACGGGGCCGAATTCGCGTTGAAGTTCAGCGGCAGGCAGCTGCCCGACTGGGGCTTCAATCAGCACGAGGTCGTGGCGGACCGGCTGGTGGACCAGACCAACTCCATCTGGAACGTCGAGGAGCATCGGTATACTAAAAGCGAGGACCAGAAGCAACGGGAACGGGAGCTGATCAGCGCGGAGATGATACCGCTGCAGGCGACCGCGTTGAGCTTCTGGGAGAAATTCGCAGAGCTGCAGGTCAAGATGCTGTTTGGCGGCCAAGAGAGTCAGAACAGCCACATGTATTCCAGCGGGCCTTCCGAGTGGCCGTTTATGTCCCGCGGGATCGCGTACTGGGTATCCACCGACAGCAATGTGAGTGGGGAAACAATTCTACGCGCAGCCGACGCGTCGTTAAGACAAAATAAGGCAGATTTTAAATACGTTCGACGTTTTCCTTCCTTCTTATCACTTTATTCTTACCTTATTTTTATTTTTCTAAATAAATTTTGGATCCGTAAACAGTTTCAAATTTTCGCTGGCTTTTACAAGTGAACATTTTGCGCGTTGTTTCAGGCACAAGTGCACCTTTTGGGAAACATCGTGATTTGGTACTCCGGTACTATCTCAGTAATCATTTATGTAACGCTACTCATATTTTATTTAATGAGGAGGAGAAGACAATGTTTCGACATCTCAGAGGAAGAGTGGGAAAAGTTCGTTAACAACGCCTACGTGCTGCTAGCTGGATACTTCCTTCATTTCTTACCTTTCGTATTCGTTGAACGAACTTTGTTCTTGCATCACTATTTACCAGCCTTCATTTTCAAAGTCTTATTAACGGCAGCTACAATTGACCACTTGTATTGTTTAATTGGGTATGTTCTCTCCGATTTAGTAAAAGCGCAAACTTAAATACAATTCCATTTCGGGTAAAATGACAATGAGCTACTTGTTATATTTTCTATTTCAGCACTCGTCGTCCAGCATGGAGCATTTCGTTGTATACCGTAACATGCGGTATCATCGCTTGGGTACTTTTTATTATCTACGTATTCAAGAAATTCATTGTATTTAGTTATGGGACATCAGCTCTCACTGCCAGGGACGTGATAAAATTAAGATGGAAAGATACCTGGGATTTCATTGTACATAAAACGTGAGGATTCGCCAAACGTAAGCATCACGAAGCCTGTTATACAAGACGTAATATTTTTAACTAGAACGTTATGTATTGAAACATATGAATTTCCGAAACTGATATTATTAACGTATTTACATGAAAAGATTTAGCAAATGTTATGATTCGCACATGTTTATGTGACGAAATATTTTATTATAATGGCGCAACAAGTGCCACGAATATGGAATAATGTTATAACAGTGAATCCTTTAATTGTAAAAAGTTAAACACGAATTTGCGCATAGACTGATTCTATTATATTTTATAAAATGTTTTGTCGTTACTTAACGGTGTTTGATATTTATAGAAATCGCAAATATGTTTAGAAAATGATATAAATATATGTAAGTATATATATTTTATAATTAAATTTTGACATTTTTTTATGACAAATGTAATTAGAGCACGTAGAAATGTAAGTGAAACTTTTAAGTTATAAACTTTTTACTTTTTACAAGTATTGTATTTTTTAATTGATTTTTTTATAAGAAAAATCGAAATATATGAAAAAATCATATGTAAGGCGAGATAATAAAAGTTCTTTATAAACAGTAAAATTCAGGTTCGTCTTTTTGTAAAAGTATACTGTACAATACTATTTAGTAAAAGTATAATGCACAATCATATCAATACTGCCCGTATCAGTTTAAAAAGAAACAATTTTTATAGAATAAAGTGTATTTTTATAACTAGAGTCGATGAGTATACTGGTATAATTTCTCCAAGGTCTCGAGATTTGCAATAAAAGACATCGATGAGTTTTAAAAAATAAAATAATATAATATACAACGTAAGAGAGTAAATTTCTGTCTTATTACAAAGAATTTCGTCTATTTTGTGCCATCCGGGTCCGTGTTCAATTGTAATTTTGTAAATAACGTAGGCGCGCAGCTCTATGTGAGAATAATCAACTCATAGTCGATAGATTCGGAATGTCCTGTTTTGGGACAAGAAAATAGCCAATGTAATTTTGCAGGTAATAGTGGTAAAAAGGTAGTGTTAAAAAGAATAATTTTAGATCCTCAAGCTCGCGCTCGAAGCAATTCTGACCTAACGATATCGGTTTTGATTCGAGTGAGATGTCAGATATGGCTCTGGAGTCGCGCCGCTGGCACATTGTTCTCTACTTGATTCGGGCAGAGAAATTCGGATGGCCTAAAAACCTTTGCAAAAGTGGACGAAGTTCTTTAAAGTGTGTACACATTTTATCTGTCACCCGATTCGTTGCGCTAGTGATATGTGAAAACTATAGATCGGATAAGACCGTCGCGGATTGCATGCGCGGTATTACCAACGCCGAACGAGAAGAACACAGAATCACAGGACATGTTTTGGGCGCAAATTCCCACTGGATACCATCCAGCCTTATTGAACACCACGCCGACTCGATAAATCTGTTGATAACAAAACAATTGCATAGTACAAATGTGCAATCGGTTAAAAACAATAATTTGAAAGTGAGAAGCTCCGACGCTTGAGAATGCAAAGGGAGTCTTCGCTTTATGAATTTTTACTTGATATTGTACGTGGCGGAAAGGGTGATCATGTTGCGATAACAAACCTTATGCTTCTGAATGTAAACTGGTCGATTGAAAGTGATTTCCACGAGGGTACCAAAATTCGCCTTGGTGGTGAAGTGTGTGTACGTCAACCGGGTGCCGTCGCAATCGAGGAGATGGGCGTACAAAATTTCGGTATAAGACGTGTCAGCGTCAATGGCGTGAGTGAAATTGCTCGCCTATAAATGAAACGAGTGAGATGTACGACACACGACTGGACGAATGCAACAGATGACGTGCAATTTCAAACTTACCGCCGCGATCTGCGTAGGAACCTGTACACCCACCACACAAATATTTTTATCCACACTGAACGTGACGGAACAGTCCAACACATTTGTATTCAGGCAATCCGTTTGCTGAACTACCGATCTTAGACAATAATACTTTGGTCCCTCGCGTACGACTACCGCGGAAGAGGTATTGGGCAAGTTTCCAGAATCCTTATTTATGCTCGCATCCACCAGTATCGGTGATGTGTTCCTCATCGTACTGCTGCTGGACTCCCCGTCGTTTAAAAAGCCGACGCGTACGGGGATATTTAAATTGCTGTACGGAGCGAAAATAGGTCTTGCAGTCAACATCTGTAAGAGGAAATGTCTCATGAGGAAAGCGCAAAGGCGTTGAAGAAATTAATTAAACCTATGTCAAGGTGTCTACTCATTTATCGAAACAGAATTCCCTCATTTTCTGGGTATTCTCACTGAAACTTCCAATAAAATTGAAACATGGAATAATACTCGGAGCGTTACCAAATACATTTAAAACTTGTGTCAGTTTGTTGGATATTCAAATTAGATTTTACAGTTCAACTTGGCGCTTATTGAATTTTCCTCGAAATGACACTTTTTAATTCTGCCCATAGACTTCCGCCAATTGCACATAACGAATTCGCTGTCTCATACACACCAGATAAAAACTGCAGAAAAGCATCAAACATACGGAAGCGCGTGAAAAATCATGAGACTTACAGGAAGTCCCATACTCGTGGAGCGCCCGAGGCTCGTGGAGTGAATCTTGGCCGGTTTTGCTCTGCTGTTGGCATTCGTGCAGAAACCTTCGGGCATAGGTGTCTTGTTGCCCGTGCACAGTATATTCATTAATATGGCAAAAGCCTCGTCTTTCGTGAGCAGCGGAGACATGCCGGGGCCCTCGGCGAATTCCTGCGGCAGCAGGTTGAGAAACCTTATCTTCAAGAGGGCATTCCCGATGACGGACTTGAGGGACTTTCCGTTGGTCGGATCGAGAGACTTCCTAGCGCACTCCGACTTGGCCCACCGTTCCAGGGCGGTGAATAGCTCTATCTCCGAGCTGATCTGCAGGTCGTCCTGCTCCAGGACCTTGAGGAGCGTCCCCAGCTCTACGTCCTCCCAGCTGGACTCCTTCAGCACCTCGTCCGTCTTGGTGCGTATGATCTGCAGGCACTTGTCCATCAGCACGGGCTCCTCGAAGAGCTTGGCGAACTCGTACGCCCTGCACGCCTTCTTCGGCGAGAGGTCACACCACAGGTACTTGGTACACTCCTCCACCAAGGACGGCAGCATGTACTTCTTGGCGCAGTAGCACAGCTCGCAGGCCAGCTCGAAGGAGCCGAGCTCGACCTTGTCCGTGTATATGTACTCCAGCAGGGCCTTGAACGCCTCGGGCTGGACGTCCCTTATCGGTATCGGGTCGTTCTTCTCCGCCATGCCGCCGAAGAACATGGCTTCGAAGACCGGACTGGACATGGCCAGGAACAGCTTGTGTCCCTTGAGGGTCTGCTGCTGCGGCTCCTGGCCGACGATGAAGTTGCAGTCGGACCACTGCCCGGTCTCCAGCAGATGCTGCCCGCGCTCCGACAGCTTCTGCTTGTTCGTTTGCCAGTCGCAGGGTAGGCTCATCTTCGCGGCGCGCGTTACATGTACTCGGACTGCAACGTGAAGGCAAGAGTGAACCGTCGGCCGGCGGGCAACCCGAGGGCTCACGTGCCAGGAAGCGATGACGTTACGCGCCTACTCACCTTGTATTTTATTTCCGTGGGATACGCGCTGGCGCTATAAATACAGCGTGCGACATCCGCCAGGTAGCAGCTCGAGGGAGAGAGAGGGAAGAGCGCTAGCCAGTCCACCTACCTGCCCACCTATCCCCCCCTGGGGATCGTCTTCGAAGGCGCCGACCGGGACCCAAGCGTCCTCGTCCTTCACGTCGTTTCCGATGCTGGCGCGTCGCAACGCGGAACGCTACGCCATCTTACTAGGTCGCCGCCGTCGTCGTCGTCGTCGTCGGCGGCGTCGTCGTCGCCGTCTACCACCACCACGGCACCACCGCCTCTTCGAGGCTCTCCGATCTTCCCCCTCCCGATGCCGCCCGACGCGCTCTCCAAGGCGGTTGACGCTCGCCCCGCGCCGCTGCTCCGTTCTCGACGATTCTCCACACGACAGACGTGCCCGCGCGCGCCCTCCCCTCCCGCCCCGCTCCCCCCCTTCCCCGCCTACCCGCTAGCGGTAACGCGCAAAGCCTCCTCCGGCTGATTTCAGACCGAACACGTTCACCGCGGCGATCGATAGCACCGCGGCGCGGAGAGGCGAGGGATCCGAGTGCCGCGGAAGTGCCCGTGGACGTGGTGTGTGCCTGGCGTCCGCCGTTTACCCCGCGGCTCGACGGGCCGGGCGTCGCGAGCGCCCGACGTCGCGACGTCGCCGTGAGGACCGCGGCCGTCTCCGTCTCTCGCGCGGAAACGGCGCGCGTTACCCCCGGGCAGCCCTGGGCGCGAGAAAGAAAGAGAGGAGGACAGACGGAGTAAGTAGGAAGCCGAAAGCGGGTGGGAAAGAGCGAGGGAGCGAGAGAGAGAGAGAGAGAGTGCGAGAGCGAGGCGGATTCTCTCGGGTGGCTTCGACGACCGTTGTGAATCGGCCGAATGGCGCACGCACGGCTCAGCTGTACGCGTACGTGTACGCCCGTGCGCCGCGCGGAGTAAACGCGCGCCCGCCTGCCTCGCCGGGGACGACCCTCGCTCGCGGCCCGGATGACAGCGCTCGCCAGCGACGCAGGCCGACGTCGGTGAGGTACGTACGCGCGCGTCGCCGCGCGCTGGTGCACCTAGGCGCGAGGCGGCCCCGAGGAGACGAGCGTCGTCCGCGTGGCTCCCGCGGAGGGACGGGCGAGGCGAGCGACGCGTGTCGTTGACGTAACCTCTCTCTGTCTCTCCCTCTCTCTCTCTCTCTCTGCCTCTCTGCCCGTCTCTCTCTTTCTCTCCGCGGGGCGACAGCGCGGATCGTCGTCGCCTTGCAAATTACACGCGGGCTGAGTCACTGCCCCGAGTTCAACGATACGCGCGCGTATTTCTCTCCCGTCCTCGCGCGACTCCAAGGAAGGCCTGCGTCTGCGTGGAGATTCGGCCGGAGTTGTTTGCTTTACCTCGGCACCGCCAACAAGTGACGTTTACGTACCTTTCATGTATCCCGTGTATTACATAAGAACTGAAAATACTGCCGGGGCCGCGCGTGAACGCGCGTTCACGCCGCTCTACCGCCTCCCGCGACGTTCGCGAGGTATGCGTGCGCGCCGGCGTGCAAGGCGAGAGCCCGCGACCCTACGGCGCCGTACGTGCAGTCACCTAGAGGGGATCCCCCCGGCGTTCGTGTACTCATGTTTACGTTTGTCTGCGCAGAAAGTATGGAGCGTCTGTCGGGCGTCGCGGTTACGCCTCGCCCGAGCCTGTGCTGCATTTAGCCCCGCGCCCGTGCCCGATAGCTTTTGATGCGACAGCAACGGTACATTGTTGAGGCACAGTGATCCACAGCTCCTGCGCGGAGAGATGGACGCGGTGTGCGACGAGGACAGGCGGAGACGCCTGCGGTCTCTGGAGGAGCGCATAAGGGATCCGAGGAGCGTCACGAACATCGACTGCCTGCTGGACACGGTTCAGGCCCTGGTAACGGATTGCGACCATGCGAGCGTCAAGCGTATGAAAAATATAGAAGCTTATATGAACAGATGTAAGTACCGCTGTTTATCGCAGACGCGATAACAGCTCGTTTCTCGCTGGGCCTTGGCCCGTCATTTCGAGACAACATACGTGAAATCTTCATCCAGTATTAATAGTCGTGCAGTAAAGTTGCCGCTTCCGTGTGTTTACGCGCGTGTGTTCCTTGCGTACGTTGTCTTCTGTGGCAGCCGTAGTATGCATTACTGAAAAACTTACAGCACAAAATGTTGTCTTGAAGGTACAAGGCGCTACGTCGATATTAATGGTGTCCGTTTATGCTGTTGCAGATGACTCTGTGGCCCAGGAGATTTATAAAATGCGAATGCGCACGGACGACTTCACTTTGATAAAAGTGATCGGCCGCGGCGCGTTCGGGGAGGTGCAGTTGGTCAGACACAAATCCACGCAGAGAGTCTACGCTATGAAATTACTTAGTAAATTCGAAATGGTGAGTCGTCGCCGCTCGCGCGTCTTCCATTCGCTTGTCGCGCATGTAAATATTGCCCCTTCATCCCGGCCTTTCGCCGCGCCTGTTTCAGATCAAAAGGTCGGACTCCGCATTCTTTTGGGAGGAGAGAGACATAATGGCTCACGCGAACTCGCCGTGGATAGTCCAGCTCCACTTTGCGTTCCAAGACCAGAAGTATCTCTACATGGTGATGGACTACATGCCGGGCGGGGATCTTGTCAACTTGATGTCGAATTACGAGGTGCCGGAGAAATGGGCCAAGTTTTACTGCGCCGAGGTGGTGCTCGCACTGGACGCGATACACAACATGGGCTTCGTTCACAGAGACGTGAAACCGGACAACATGTTGCTCGACAGGCACGGCCACCTGAAGCTCGCTGACTTTGGCACGTGCATGAGGATGGATGCTGTAAGAGTTCTCTTCTTTTCCGTTCCTCATTTTAAACCAAATAACTCGCGCGATGAGAACGTTCTTGGTTAAACATTTCCAAGTTCAAAGAAAGAGACTTTTAAACAGTGTAAGCTCTCGTTTTCTACACGTAGAGAATGTTCTCTTATTTATTCTTTTTTTTTTAAATTTTACCATACATTCTACTAGTAAAATTTCGAAAAACTCTCATGAAATTGTTCGAAATGCCACGTTGATTTTCAGGATAAATTAAAAAAACATTCTCTCCGTGCAGTTAAAAACTTTTCTGACGCTCAATCGTTCACTTTGCAGGACGGTTTAGTACGGTCCGATACCGCGGTTGGTACACCCGATTACATATCTCCGGAGGTTCTGCAGTCGCAAGGTGGCGAAGGGGTGTACGGCCGCGAGTGCGATTGGTGGTCCGTGGGCGTGTTTCTTTACGAGATGCTGTTTGGCGACACACCGTTCTTCGCGGACTCTCTGGTCGGCACGTATTCCAAGATCATGGACCACAGGAACTCGCTCTACTTCTCTCAGAACGTCGAGATATCTCACTCGGCGAAGAACTTGATATGCGGTTTCCTCACCGATAGGACGAAGCGCCTGGGTCGCAACGGCGTCGACGAGATCAAGAGCCATCTGTTTTTCAAGAATGACCAGTGGACCTTTGACAATCTGAGAGAATGCGTGCCGCCGGTGGTGCCCGAGCTCTCCGGGGACGACGACACCAGCAATTTCGACGATGTCGACAAGGAGGACGGGCCGGAGGAGAGCTTTCCGGTACCCAAAGCTTTTGCCGGGAATCACCTGCCATTTATCGGCTTCACTTACTCAGCTGATTACCAGCTAATGGTTGCTCACGGCAAGGAATCTGTGGACGGTCTCGAGAATCATGTCAACAACGGTACTACTGACGACGTGAAGATCTCGCAGCTGGAGAATTTGCTGGAACGCGAGAGGCGGCAGGTAGAGACGATGGAGTCGAGGCAGAAAGCGCTGAACGCCCAGTTGGACGCGATGGCGTGTCGAGAGGCCGAGCTGCGCGAGGAAGTCGGCAGGGCGGACAAGGAGTTGACATTACTCAGGCACAACTATAAGGAGGCGCAGCGCAGAGTGGAGCACGAAACTGAGACTCGTCGTAAGGCGGAGTCGCTGTTGGTGGAAGTGAAGAAGAAGTTTGACGAGGAGCAGACGAGACGGGCGCGGGATGTCAGTAATTCGCAGCAGACGTCCGAGCGAGTGACGACATTGGAGAAACAGATCAAGGAGATGCAATGCAAATTGGAGAGAGAAACGGAAACTGTCACGAGGATGCGCAAGCAAGCGACGGAGATCACCGTGGCGCGCCAAGCCGCCGAGCAAATGGCGAACGAGTTGCAAGTCGCTAGAGCCCAGCTGCAAGCGCAACGTGACAACTTGCAGCAGGAAGTTGCCAGTCTCCAGGTATAATATACTTTCTTCTTGCTTCCTCGTTAATTAGGTCTAAGCATTTTTTTAACGATATCTTAACGGACATTTTCGTGTATGTAAATATTTTTTAATTTAGTAAATTCTCGAAAGCAATCACCAATATTTACACAAATTACATCAGGTTTTACTTTTCAGACTAGTGTTTAAGATTTTCAAAAATGTTCCCAAGGTAAATCTCCTTCTGCATAAAAAGCTTATTCTTTTACAGGGCCAACTTTCCAAGGAACGTAGTTCAAGGTCGCAAGCGTCATTGTTGACGGCGGAATTGGAGACTCGTCTTTCTGCCTTGCATCTCGAGCTAGAACACAGTCATGAGAAAGAGGAGAAGGCGACTCTGGACAATAGGCAGCTAACCGAAAGAGTTTCCGCGTTGGAGAAGGAAGCTGCTAGTTTAACCGTGGAACTCAAGGCGGCTCAAGCCAGGTACAATCAGGAAGTTGTGGCGCACCAGGAGACGGAACGTTCGCGCATCCTCTCCAAGGAGGAGGCCAATCTGGAGGTTGTTAAAGGTACTTGCTTCAAGTTCTACATGGAAATAGAGGCGTTGTATTTTTTGATGAAGCACGTTTTATCTTGTCCGTGCCATGCAGGGCAGACGAACGGAATTTTCGAAGGTAACACATGTGATTCGCGACTATACCTTTTTCCCTTGTACTTAAATTAATTTTACGTGTATATAAAAACTGAACTATTCTCATTATACTAATCCTTTACTTACCTTCTTATTATTGCTGCGTATTTTTGTAACGACATATCTGGTTACGTATGTATTCATTCTAATATCCATCTATTTAATTTAAGCAAGTGCATTACACCGTTACTTACGTTGCGCCTGTTGATTTATTAATAGCTCTACAAGTAAAACTAAACGAGGAGAAAAGTGGAAGACAACGTGCGGAATTACTTGCGCAGGAAAAGGAACGTCAGACGTCAATGCTCTCGGTCGATTACAGACAGATACAGCAAAGATTGCAGAAATTAGAGGGCGAGCACAGGCAAGAGATGGAGAAAGTCAAGGTTCTGCAGGGCCAGGTTGAGCAGGAGCAGCAGAAAAGGAACGTTCTGCAGACCGATTTAGGGCAGCAAACGTCCGAAGCCGGCAGGCTTCGCGCTCGCGAGCAACAATTGGTCGGTGAGGTTGCTCAGCTGAGAGAAGCTAAACGGCAAATAGAAGAAGAGTTACATCACTTGAAAACACAAAGAAACATCGACCAGCTGCAGACGAAAGAATTGCAGGAGCAATTGGAGGCTGAAGCTTATTTCTCGGTAAACGATAACAAACGTTTGCTTCCGCGTGATTTTAATTATTATATAACAGTAAAGGAATATGAACGAAAAGTGTTTAGACGTGAAAACTAACGATTCAAAGATGTATTGCGAAAAGATCGTCGTGACTTAAAATTGTCAGGAAGAGTCACAGCTTTTCTCTTTCCTCTTTTCAGACTCTGTACAAAACACAGACGCAAGAGCTGCGCGAAGAGTTGGATGAGAAGATGAGATTGCAGCAGGAATTGGAAGAGGAACGTAGTTCTCTGGTGCATCAGCTGCAGTTGTCCTTGGCGCGCGGTGACAGCGAGGCTCTGGCCAGGTCCATAGCCGAGGAGACTGTGGCGGACTTGGAGAAAGAGAGAACTATGAAAGAGCTGGAGTACAAAGACGGAGTGACCAAGCATCACCAAGAACTGAGCGCGAAGGAGCAGATCATAAACAGACTTAAGGAGAATGAGAGTGAATTCAAGAAATCGGTCGAGCTGACTTTGAAGGAGAAAGAGGACGTGGCCAAGCGATATAAGGAAGTGCAGGAACAACTCGGTAAAGCGCAGTTCAACGTGGAGGAAATCGATAAGCTGAGCAGCAAGCTGAAGACCGAGCAGCTGTTAAAGCAGCAGGCGGTTAACAAGCTGGCAGAGATCATGAATCGGAAGGACCTTTCGTCGAGCGGGAAGAACAAGAATAAGGCGTCCGCCGCAGATCTGAGAAAGAAGGAGAAAGATTGCAGGCGTCTGCAGCAAGAACTCACTCAAGAGAGGGAGAAGTACTCTCAGCTGTCGGCTAAATGGCAGAAGGATTTGCAGGATATGCAAGTAAGTGGCGTATCGTGTCGCAAAACGGTATACAGCATTACTTGAGCGAATAAGAGAGAACCAATTTCTTTTACCTTCCAGGCGCAACTCGTGGAAGAAAATCAGGCGAAGCTGAGACTGCAGATGGAACTTGACTCGAAGGACTCGGAGATAGAGACGTTGCAGATGAAAATCGCGTCGCTCAACTCGGAGACCGCGAGTGTCTCGTCAATAGAGAACGACGACGGCGAGGACTCGGTCCTGTCCGAGCACGGTGCAATGAGATTAGAGGGTTGGTTAAATGTGCCAAATAAGCAGAACATTAAGCGGCATGGTTGGAAGAAGCAGTACGTCGTTGTTTCCTCCAAAAAGATAATCTTCTACAACAGCGAGAATGACAAAATGAACGCCGACCCGGTCTTGATATTAGACTTGAACAAAGTCTTCCACGTTAGATCTGTTACTCAGGGTGATGTTATCCGAGCCAATGCCAAAGATATACCCAGAATATTTCAGGTATCTACCCCTATATTTCTCTCGATCCCTCTTGACTCCTGTAGCGTTTTAATAATTTATGTAATTTTGACCTTTATATCATAGTGCTTTTTCGTTGTTTTACATATTTTGTTCAAATTTATTATGACGCGCTTTCATACGAAGAAAATTCGGTATATAAGGAACTTGTTAATCCTACGTACACTTGAATCAACACTGTCCAATAATTAACGTCGTACGCAGTTACTCTATGCTGGTGAAGGTGAAGCGAGGCGGCCCGGTGACGAGGGCAATACACTGCCTGGAGTGGATTTACCACAGCTCACAGACAAACCCGGCACTCAGTCGCTGAAGGGCCATGAGTTCGTGTCAATATCTTATCACATGCCGACGACCTGCGAGGTCTGTTCGAAGCAACTCTGGCACATGTTCCGGCCTTCGCCGGCCCTCGAATGCCGAAGTGCGTGTCTCTGTTACAATTATTTCTTTATTATCTACTTTGCTACATACATTGGCCTGTATTCCGAATCCTCTTTTATCGATAAAAGCGCCTTTAAAAGTGGCTTGTAGCCAACCGGAAGACTTATTAGCCACTTTTACAGGCGCCTTTATTGATGGAGGAAAAGAGGTTTCAGAATACACGCGGGCCACAGCGTCTAAGATATAAAACAACTTGTCATCGTTACAGGGTGCCGCATTAAGGTTCACAAGGAGCATTTGGATAAGAAAGAAGATGCCATAGCCCCGTGCAAACTGCACTACGATCCGAACAGCGCCCGCGAGTTACTGCTGCTTGCGGCGAATCCCGAGGATCAGAAGTACTGGGTCTCGCGGTTGTCCAGGCGCGTCCAGAAATGCGGCTACAAGGCGAACTCGCATGTGGACGGCACGGGACAGCGTGTCTCGCCAAGGTAGCGTAGCCGTGCTGCTGCTCGACGTGAGCGGGGACTAAGTAGCTCTCTTATTTTGTGGCGTCGCATGATGTGGGTGTAGAGAGGTTAGACTCGTTTGATTTTTCTTTCAACTTCTCCCTCCTCTCTTCTCGTTTTCCGACACTTCCTGCTCTCGACGATCGTCGCGCGAGGACCCGTTACGCGCAAAACTGAAATTGCAAACCGGTGTGCCGCGCATTTTTAACGTTACGCAATTATATAAAATCACTGTACAAAGACTAGGATTTTCTATAGAATTGAAACAAGAAAATCTATAATGTGAGTAAACATTGTTAAGAAACTTTGTAGCAGTCCAAAACGAACAAGATTGATTCTTTTTTTTAGTAATAGTTTAAACATTACTTCAAAGACAATCGGGATCACTGCTGGGAGATGCTTCGTATTCTCTTCTTAGTAATGGTTTAAATACTACATCAAAGCCAATCGAGATCAGTTTACTTTAAAGATATTCAAGATCGCTACTGGGAAGTGCTTTGCGTTACAGTTTGCTGTGTTACGTTGCATTATGAAAAATATTTTTCAGATTACGATGTCATAAAATTTGTCAGCTGGAAAGGAAGAAAGACAATTGTTCCTATATCGATCTTGTATATATTTGTGTACATATTAGTATAATGCATGATTTATGAGTGACGAGCAAAACTTGAGCGGTTTTTCTTTCAACTTCTACGGTCGAACCCCCCACGGAAAAATATATATTTCAAAAAGTAGGTGAAAATACATGGTAATTTCATACATATTTGGTATATAAAAATTCTATTTAAAAAATCGTATATATTATTATATATGTCAAAAATATACTAAAAATGTACGTGAAATGTATGAACAATATTTAAATTATATTTTTATAATTTCGCAACAACGCTCTTCGCTGCCGCGAGGCGATGATCGCACGTTACACTTTCTCGTATTTAAAAATCAGCCAATAGCAGTATATAAGAAGTGGCGAGAAATCAGATCTAACAGTTGTGGCAAATGAAATCAATTTGTTCTCCGCTGGTAAAGCGTTGGGAACCTAAATTCTAAGATACTTAGAACACCTAATGTAGTATTCTTGTAATATTTTTATATAAAATATATAATGATAAAATATAAAAAATATACAATGCATACATTAGACGTATATAATTATATACACAGTTATGTATTATAATGTATATATATCATACATTTTATTATATATTTTTGATACATATGAATGATATATGAAAAATTCCAATTTATTGGTATTACATTTAAAGTAGCAGTATATATTTCTTATAACGCATATACGAGTAATATAAAAAGAACGTATCCTTTCTACTTTTCTTTATATATAATGAAATAAATATTTTTCCGTGGGGGAAGAGTGTGAACTTGAGAAAGTGTGCATCAAGGACAGCACGTGTAGTTTTACCGCACAAATGTATCGAATTTTCAGCTTTCAACATTTGTCACGAAATAGATTAGCTTACACCTTTTACTCTGCATACCATTCAGTTATCGTGCTTTGCGGTGTTTTTGTGGCTTTGACTGTGCGATGATCTTTCACTTGTGCCTCTCGATTGAACGTGGGCGTATAAGCGGCAGACGTAACGACAATTTCCTTTTTAGGGAATCCACAAGGTCGACCTTGAAGCCATATTTATCGGTGCAACAACGATCAGCAACATTGCCGGCGAACGCCAGTATGGGCAAGTGATCCTGGAAAACGTTAGTACTGACGATGCTGGGAAGACTCCGCTCACGATCTGATGCCCCGCTTCCCTCGACAACGACGTCAGCGGGGACCGTGCGGGCCGTCGTAACCGATTACGACCTCGCGATTCTCTCTGCGCACCTGGCGACTTAAGTAGACTGTCAATAATTTCCTAGATCGAGAGTAATCGAAATAGCGATCGCGATCGTAATGTTACTGTTTGCAGCTAAGAGTAAGCGAGACTCCAAGTTCGAGAAAACGCTGGAGAAAACAGGGTTACTTATATACCGGGTGATACGAGATACGATACGATATGGTACGGGAGGGAGGGATTGAGAGAGATAGGACACCGGCCGTGTCCGCCGTCTCTTTGCGCGCCATTGTCGTTTCCCGGAGCGATAACGCGGGTATCACGCGGATACGCTTCTTCGAGATCCGCCAGATCGTTTTATCGTGAGCGACGGTAAAATAATGTAACAATCTGTTTGTACGTTGTTCATGATACTCACGATAGACTGTAGAACGTTCCTTCGACGGACGATCGAATTTCCGCGGTGATTTTCCCGATTGAAACTATACTCGACTTTGTACGCACATTTCTTACTGCCTTTGATAACGATTAACGGCGAATCTTGATGGAAACTTTTAGCTTAAGGCATTTTTTTTGGATGCTTTAAAACCGAAATTTCGGAAACTTATAGTAAAGAGTATAGTATTTTGAAATTGTTTTATGTACACACTATATATATATAGTATATATTATATACATATATAGAATGTTTTCCGAGAACGTGTGTGTCAGTAGGTATACGCGCGGGAGTCTTGCTTTTAACGTAACTTGCGTCTTAGAGCGGATTTATTTAACGTTTTGATATTCGAGGTGTTTCCGGGGGGGAAAAGTTATGTTTTTCGAGGGAGGTGTAAATAAACTGAGCACGCGTCCGAGGATCAACGTTTTTCTTTTGTTTTTATCGAAGTCTGGCACGTGAGTCGGCTCCGCGGACATTGCGAGGGAGAAGCAATATCGCAAGATTGACCAGCGTGGTAGCACATGTAAGGAGTATGCGAATACACAGTGGCGAGTGCCAGCTTGTATAGTAGGGATAAGGATTACGGCTGTAAGTGTATGAATTTTTATTACGACGATATACGAGCTAATGACGTCCGCTGTATCCTGACAGAAAGAGAAAGAGAGACAGAAAGAAAGGGAAAATGAGGGAAGAGAGAAAGAGAGGACGAACGAAGAAATTCGTGCACAATCGAGAGGCTTAGAAGTTTCATCATGGTGCCATACGGCTCGGCCATTCTTGGCATCGAAAGAGGCGAGGAAACGAGAGAGAGAGAGAGAGAGAGAGAGAAAAAAAGTTAATCATTAATTAATCATTAATGCGTCATCGCCGTCTGTGTTCTTTCCAAAATACCTCCGGCGAGTCAGTCTCTCGTGTCGCGCCGAGACTCGTCGGGACGAAGTGAGCCGCTTACATCGACGTCAGCTAACACTGTAGTTAATTAGATTATCCCTCTCCACGAATGGAACCTACAGATATTAGGTGCAATTAAACGAATGATGATTCTGTTTTTCTCTCTTTCTCTCTCTGTCTCTCTTTTTCTCTCTGCCAGAGATGGAATCTGGAAAGAGTTTTGTTTCTGAAGAATCTAGGAAGAATCACTTTTTTTTTCAGAAATATTTCAGTTAATTTTGAGTTATGAATGATAGCAAGATTTGAAACGCAAAATCAATGATTTGAACCAGATTTGAGTTGAACAATGGAGAAAATAAAAGCAATGTCTATTATTTGAATATAAATTAGACAAGCATCTATTATAACAAACTTTGGTGGATTCAATTCTCTTCCTCCATCTGGATTATAGCTTATAGCTATATAGCTTTATAGCTAGAACTGAATGTAAAACAAAGTTGACAGGAGTTAATCAACTAAAAGCTGTCGGTGTAAATGGCTCTAAGAACTCAGCGAGACGTCCAACAAATGGTGCTCCTCCCTGTTTTATCCATCCTTTTTGGATCGGTTTGGCGAAGCAGTGAGAATGAGCGAGGAGCTGTCGAAAGCTTCTCGTTGTCGCGGTGGTAATCGAAATTAAAAGTACGAGGGAGAGAAAAAGAAAGGTGCATAATGAAAAGAAACACCATCCGGTACTGCCCCGTGCCTTCTTCATTGTTTTGGTCCTCCATGAGGGCGAAACTAGAAGAAAATTGACAATGAGAAGGAGAGAGAGTGTGAGAGTGAGAATGAAAGTGCGAGTGAGAGTGAGTGAGTGAGCGATTGAGTGATGAGTGAGTGAGTGAGTGAGTGAATGAGTGAGTGAGTGAGTGAGTGTGTGTGAGAGAGAGAGAGAGAGAGAGAGAGAGAGAGAGAAAAGGAAGGAAGGAAGAAAAGGAAGAACTTGTTACAGCATATTTTATTATTGTTTAGTTATTTACAATCTGTATATTATTAATTAATATTACGATTAAAAGTATTTTGTAGATAATATGTGGCTCTCTTTGATGATACTGTTATGACCACCTCGAGTTGGATTTTTCGCGATAATCGCGGTGTTTCAAAGCAATCTTTCGTTTTTTTAAATATTATTTTATTTGTGCTACGCGATCAGTGGCAGCTCAAAAGCTACCTTTGCTCTCAATTTTAATTATGGCGTGTAGAGCGCGTCTCGTAGTACTAATCGAAAGTCCTCTATATGAATGTATTGACAATCTTATAATGCAACATTGTCGTAATTGAGAATATGTCTTAAGGAAATGTCTCCAGCGAGCAATTAAAACTCGCTATGTCAGCTTTCTCCTCGATGAAGCTGTCTCATTTCAGTTGAATAATTTCGACGTTTTCGAAAAAAGTGTCGACAGGTTGGATATACTCAATCTATTCGTTTGTGAAAGCAATTTGCCAAAGAGAACTTGTTTCTCCCAGAGCACACGCATGGGTTACAGATTTGCATTGAAACCGGTAACAAATAATATATGCCGGAATGTGTAAAATCGTTAAACGTATAATTTTTTTTACAAAATTACTTAAAATTGTTCAGGGATGATCTAAGAATCGAAAGTTATACTTTCGGAACATTACAAAAATTATTATGCAAACGCGCGAGCACATAAATGTTTCTTCTATTAAAAGTGGGTCTATTTCGATTAAATAATTATTATTTTAACTAAAAGAGTGAGCCGAGGATCTAAGGAACGAAGCTGCAGTTTAGACTCGTTAAAATTTATTTCAACTACATTGAAAATCCTGCGTGTGAATGAGATCTCGTGAGACCAGCATGCAAAAACGATAACACGATGCAAGAACCGAATAATCCATATCGATGGAATAATTTCGATTTCGAAGGTCGTCAATGCATACGAGTAAATTTCCGCGAACGGTACGCTTCATCAAGTATCTCTATCTGTTTATGTTTTCATAAATTGCTCTATGTATATGGACTAATCGCTTTTTGCATACTAAATCACCTATTTGGATATGTAACGCGTTTTTCGTTCTCCACGGTCGTTGCACTCCCTTCGTCTCCGTTGACGTTCACCATCCTCGCACTTTCCCTTGCGCGCTCAGTGTGTCGTTCAAGAAAGTTATATATTGACTTTCTTCGTCGTTCGCGATAGATAAAAACTAGTTTATCGTCTCGCCGATATCTCGTGCAGCCAAGCCGGGCGGAACGACGGATTTATACGCGAATGATTTGTTTAATCGGCTGGCGGCTTCTATTGGCGGATCTAGAGATCTACCGAAGCAAGAACATTACACATCCGAATATTTATGGAATCGTTGAATTTACAAATCTACGGATGGACTTGTAAGATACAGAAATTTCTTGTTGGCGAATTACTCTACACATAATTAAATTAAACACAACTTTACGAAATGTATCACATCAACGCACGCGTGAACGACTTACATTGGACGACCGGAACGAAGCGCTCTTTAAACACCAGATGAAATTTCAATACGGCGATAATCTGATATAAATCTTCGTTATATGTACAACAGAGAAGGGAGCCGTTCTCGCTAATGATACGCTATTATTTAAAGGCGAATAATCGATACACATTCGTAGACACATGCATGCATGTCGCGGGACATAATCTGAGCTTAGGGGCCGAGAGCGAGTATAGACGAGAAGGAGATAGAAAGAGAATCTCAACGTGGGATACAAACGGAGGATCGTTGCTCTGCTCTGCTCTCGTTTACGCGGGGTACGCACATACGTAAATTTCTACTTCCACGTTAACGACAAAGCTGTAAAAACTCTTGGAAATTCAGGGGAAAGATACTTGCTGCTCTCCCTTTACCAGTAGAACGGTGGCAACCGTTCCACCGTTTATCAAAGCTGATCGTTACAACGTTTTTCAGAGTTTCTCGAGCACGCACACCACGGCCTCTAACGTAATCATCTTTTTACATATTTTTTTCTTCCGAGAAAAAAATTCCCATATCGCCTTTCTTGATAAAGATATCTTTCATTCTCTTTCTCGAAGAAGTTTTCTTCATTTTTCTTTCCCTAATGAAAATTTCGTTCTCGTCTGTTGAAAAAAGTTTCTTCATCTCTTCCCCTTCGCCATCCTTTTCAAAAGAAGCTCTTCCTTCTAAGGGAGGCTTCTCCTCATTTCTTCCTTCTTCGCTTTTTCACGTCTCTAAAGCCCGTGGTGCTTCTCTCCGCTCGGAGTTTAATTTCCGACGAGACTGCGCAGTCTCGTGGCAAAGGATTATTTTCTTACAAGGGCAACCAGGCCGCGATTCAAGTGCGTCAATTTCGGTTTCATCGACAACTTGGTCGGAGCTGAGGAGGATTGCTGATGATTCCGATTTGCCGCCTGCTGCATTCCTTGCTGTTTCTTCTTCAACGATTCCTGCTTGGCACCTCTGCGTGAAAAATTATAATCGTTAATATTCTTTTCTTTTCAATTATTGTATTTTTTTATGTTACAATAATCTTGCAATAGAAATTTCGTAAAATTAAAAGATCAAGGTTTTCATTAATTTATTCACATATTATACCTACATTAAATCTGTAGATAAATTTTAATTAAAAAATTAATTGAAAAGAAAAAATAATAACTTTTTATGAAAGAATATAATAAAAGCCTTGGGGCTGCGCTTATAAATCTTAGGACTCACAAGTATCGAGTGAGATCTTCCACATCAACGAGCATCGAATCTTGCTCCATATGCAAATCGTCTCTCCTCAGAAGTCCTTCGACGAGCGCCTCGTTCAATGCAGCGATCCTCGCGTGCAAGTCGTTCGCTACCACTTGTAGCTGTGCGACGTTCAACTCCGTGAGAAGTACACGGGACAACCTGCGTCTGTCTTCTCCTAGCTGTACACCGACCTGAAAAACATCCAAGAGCTCGTTAAATCGAGAGATAAGAAATAAATAGATCCTGGGAAGAAAAACTAGGATCTCAGAACCAAATTGCTCAAGAACAGATTTTGAAAGTGTACTACAAAGTCGAAAGAATGCCAGCAGAAATATAATAGAATCTATTAACAGAAATGCATAATTGCAAATGGATTAAACTAAAAAAAAGCTACTGTTTCGTAGCCATTTAAATTACGTATTCCATTTAAATGTTTATTAAATAACAGATTCTGTTTTATTCCCGCATCGACAATCCGGAACGTTCATATGATTTTCTCTTTAATTGTGATCGATTTATAGAACTAACAAAATATATTCCTTTAATTTATAACGCACGCTGTCTTTGTCGACTTCCTCTACACAAAGTTCTTCTACTACAAGGGAAGTCTGTGTTTCCTAGACCATTATTAATCAACGAATCAGAGTTCCACCAACTTTTTCCAAGCTGCATCGCACCATCTCGGTGATGGGGCTCTGCTTCAACCTCTGCCTCTCTACTTCCATCTGCATGTGCGCCATTTCCTTGGCCTGTGCCAGGGCCATTCGCGCTTCAGTCTGCAGTCTGGCTTGCCGCGCGAAGAAGTCAGCCTCGTCGATCGGCGGTGTAGAGTTCGCGCCCGTGTCGAGTCTTAGAGACGGAAGACTCAACATCTGCGGCCTCGTTGGTGCCTGCTTACCGCCAAGTTGCTTTGAGCCGAGGGACGTGGGCGTGGGTCCGGGAGACATGTCATTCTCCGAACCCGGGGACTCGGTGTCCGACGATGTTTCATTCATGAAGCAGATCTGGAGGTTCATTCCTGCGCAGGGCATTCTTATGATGTCACCAGGCATTTAAACCATAACATATGTGAAGGAATTGAGCTAACGATTATCTCATTATTCGCTCCTATCAATGTAATAATAAGGAATATTAAGTACATGAGCACGTTTCCCTTATATACGCGGATAAAACTAAGGGAAAATTAAATCGCCGTACATATGTTATCAGCTATTGCAACTTGGTGAACTTTAAAGATGAACCATTCATGCACGTATACATTTATAATTATTGTCTGATACTAGTATAAGGAAATTAAAAATTTGTATCAGTACGGACCACTCTGGAGACGCGACTGGAGACTCGGCTTACGTCCACGTTCGGCGCGCAAATCCTCGGCATCAGGTCCCATCGCGAGTCTCCTCCTGATCTCCTCGCGATCGTTTCGTCGCTGCGAACACAAGAAAGACAATATATCAGTATTACATATTGTAGATGTTAGTCATGAACGCGAAATGCTTTACATGTTGAAGACTAATGATATTGCACAATTCAAAAGCCGAAAAACGCAACGTTGAAACGTTTGCACTTGGAAATTATGCTTTAAAACTTATCAAAATTTTAAGAACGGCTCTTCAGAAGGTCAATGCCTTCCTATAATATATGGATCTAGAAACTCGGAACTTGAATGCGTTCTAAATTCAATTTTTTTTAGTACCAGATCTAAAATTGAACAACACGACCCAGATAGCCAGTGTGAGCACAAGTTGCTTTCATATTGCTAACAAAAATGTTAGCATCTTGCTATGCATCTATTGTGCTGTTGTTTGCTGGCATTTGATGTTCAATATTTAAATTAATGGCAAAATTTTTCGTCACATAATGTTACAAATAATAGAGAAAGGCTTATCGTAAATTTTACGCACAGTAGAGAGCAAATAATCCTATCACGGTGAAATACAAACTTTAGTCAATAAATAGCAAATTTTGCTGTTCAGGGTATGATAGCAATTTTACGACAAAAGTGGAGCAAATCTTGTCGCACCAGTTGTGACTCAGCATCACATAAACTATTTATTTTCAAAGTTTTAGCCAATTACACCGAAATCCAATTTCCATAAGAACCGCGTGGAGCCCTTTAGATAACTTTCGGCGTTAAATGCCGTTATTCTCGCTAAACTTCCGCACACGTTCCCCTCGCACGTTTGCCGAATTAATTCACACCTGCGGATTAAATTCGCCTCGTACAACCCTGTCGAATCGCGTAATCAAATCTTCCCTCTCGTAATCAGGCCTTTCCGAATCCACTCCCTTCGTTTCTTTCGCTTCCTCGGTTTCCATCACCGGTTCCCGGGGCTTATCCGTTTCCGTGGTAGCTTCCTCTTCGTCATCTTGACGCCACTTTCACAAATTAACGCTTGTTACTTTCATGAAACGCGTAAATACACGCGGCGACACTACTTTATTCTCTTGCGAAGGGCGACAGACTTCCCGTAGATTCGAAAACGAATCGAATGCACTTTATGACAGTCGAAAACGGTAGAATCCAAATTTCTTAACACTTGAACATCATGGATTGCTACGAAAGCAATTCGGCTTTAGCTTTCATCAGGAATTTTAGATCCGAATTACAAATTGTTTAATAGATAATAGTTTCGTAGTGTGAGATAATTGCAGCAGGGGGACTTGCTTCTAAAATCCGCTTGTTCATTAGCACCGCGACTTCCACGTGACCCACTTTCACGCCTGCGTCGGTCCGGAACCGTACCGAATCGCGCGGTTCGCCGACCTTCCTGTTCGAGCGACAACACGAGCAGGAATCTGGAATTGTTAGGTCCGACACATCCAAGCCTGACAGCCAGATGTAATAACGTGGCCATTCCCTGCACCTGCGTCGGTCGCACGCGAACGGGACACGCACGAGGCCGATTGAGAAATGTGGTGATCCCTCATGCATCTTGCAATTGAATTCTGATGCGTTCCATTGTGTTTCCAAATCTCTCGTGATGTTAATTGTAACATTCTAAATAGCAGCTTCGAATCAATACATTTGACGTTAGATAGAGCACTTAAAAGCCGCTCGTAAAAGACGCTTTCGCTATTTAAAGTGTGGAAATTCAAGTAAGTATATCGCGATAATTGCTCGCTGCTGTGCAACAACGAACGTAAAAAACAAAAATATGATAACCAAGATTGACAGTTTTACTACACTGTTCGACAAAAAGCACACAAGAACGAGGGTAACCGGTTCTCAGTTTGTTTTTTAAATGCTGAATACGACCTCGTTTACTAAATTGTTCTATCACGCCGATTTTTTTCAACTAACGTAACAATTTTGTTTAAAAATAGAAACTCCTAACAATATACTTAATTTTGATGACAATAAAACTTTTTCAACACGTCACATATATTATAGTTATATTGTGCCAAAATATATTAAAAATAATCCTTTTTGTCAAAATACACCAAAATAGTTCTCTTTTGAAATTTTAACCGCAAATTCTTCAAAACTGTGACGTGGCAAATTAATTTAATAAAAGGGATCATATTCAATAATTCAAAAAGTAAACGGGAAACTATATATTACTTCCTTGTGCTAAAAAAATTGTATATCTTATTAGACAGTGTAATAAAATAAAATCATAATAGCAAATGATTAATTTTTGTTGAATTATGTTAAATAAAGTTCTACCATTCTCGACTGTCACAGCATTATTCTTAAAATTATACACAACATTAGTACGAATCAATTTTGAATCAATTGTTATTTCAGTACAAAATATCCTTTACTGGCATTGTTGTTCATTTGCTGTATGATAACATCGTATCAATCGACACAAATTAAGATAAAGAAGTAACTCAGGTGTCTTCCGAATAGTCGGCTTGAAAAATTTTGTGGAAAAGATTTGCGCCAAGAGGCGAAGTGCCAAGCCGCAAAGTGATTTCGTTGAACGTTTCAGTAGTTTAAAACGGGAGCAATCAATGCCGATCAATGTCACTTGGAGACGGTACGAATGAAACGCGATGAACGCGAGATGATTTTGCGCTCCCCAAGCCATGAAGCTCGGAGAGAATCTAATTGCTCCGATTTCAACGCGTCGGTTCGCCCCAGCGTTTACGTCACTTCGTATCCAAGTTACGTCGGATACGCGCTGTCGCCCTTCGTCCTTCGCATCCCTTACACAATCCAAGTCATCGTCGTAAGTGAACGTGTAGAGATCCGCGACGAATCTCGAGTCCTTTTTGTAATGCTTGCGCGACTTGTTGCTGCTGCCCATGATCGCGCACCTCCTGGCCGTGTTCACCTCCTTTTATCTTGGTGAACCGAGCAAAATTTATTCCAATCGGTTTTATCAGCAGTTCCTATCTCGCAGAGTTTCTTGCACCGTCCCTCCCTTTCCGCTCGCCTCGCGGACTCGCTTTCTCTCTTCCTGGCGCTGTCGCGAGCAGAACTGTGATCTAGAAAGGGAATCGCCGATCGGACTCGGTCGAGACCAAGGCTGTCGAGGTACAACCGACCCCGAGGACGAGTCACGAGACTTGTGCGCGCGCGAGACGAAGACGGCACGAGACTGCAAGGCGAGTCGAGCGAGGTCCTTCGTTAAGGTTTGCTGGCCGCGGAGGAGGCACTCAACGGCGATGGTGGTGGTGGTGCTGGCGATCGTGGAGGTGGCCCTGTCTACTGGAGCCTAGCATCTAGGAAGGCTTCTCACGGGGATTCTCGGTGAAAGTGCTGGACGAGAGTGTGTTGACTCGTGCGCCTGTCGGCCGCGTTTCCGAGTTCACAATTTGCTCCGGAAAATGGGTGGAGAACCTCCGTTCGAGACGCTCATAGCTTTCGGAATGAATGGTTTGATAGCGAAATACAGTCTCACGGTCCCGCGCAGGAAGAAAACTTTCAAACGCAAGGAAGTTGATGACCCAACATATCGCTTTTGCATTATATTGCATTTTCTGCTGCGTACGTACTATACGTTACATGTCTTTCGTAACTTATTGCTTGGTGTGCTTGGTAACTTGATAACTTGCTTGGTAACTTGACGAACTGAACGCCAGGACGTAAAACGTGAACACGCACTATTTGGAAAGCTTGAAAGATACGAAAGTGTGGCTACTTAAAGTAATCTCTACTCCAAAATGTAAAGTCACTAAAATTTCTTCTTCAAACTTGAGAAATACGAATGAGAATCTTATATATGCTCGAATAACGAGCTGTGGAGTTTAATTTACTAATTTAATAATATAACGACGATCAAAATTAATATATTAAAACTTCGCTATTCATTAATCATATAATAATATAAATAAAATTCGAGTCAATATAATTAAACCAACAGACTTCGAGCTGCCTTGAGATCGTCCCCAGCTTAAAAGATTTCGGGAAAATAACGAAAAAGATTCCGGCAAGATAAGATGAATAAGAATATAAAAACCTGTGTCCACAATGCTAGAACTTGGTCCAAGTTCTAGTTTCGAGAAATGTGTAGCCAATCAACTTGCAGCTATTCCATAAAAGCTGCAAGTTGATTGGCTACACACTTTACTAGAACTTGGACCAAGTTCTAGCACCGTCGACACGAGCCTTTACAGAAATAAAACTTTAAATAGGGATTTCATTTCATAGTAGATTATATTAACAAGTTAATATTAATTGTGTTTGTGTAAGGAGAGCGCGTGCAAATGAATTTTCAAATAATTTATCCCAAAAGCTTCCGATCGGTTTCGCTTATTCTCTTTGTGCACATTCCTGTAGAAACAATGTAAATAATTATGCAACCACGATGCATTTCGCCGTGTAACAATCGAGCACACGAAGTAGAAAGTTATGCATTCAATTTGCACAATTAAATTGTATTACAGCTGGAGGAGGAATGATCTGCCGCACGCAAAAGCGCTCCGAACTTATTACGCTATGCAAGCCGCAGCGTCAGTCGCGTCGTTGCAACAAAAAATCGTTAAATCATCTTCGGGGGGATCGTGCGTAAAGCGTTCCGGTTGACTGATCATGCGTGACTTCTGCCCTGTGCACGATTCAGCATTCGGAGCACGATGCTGCAACTCTCTCGAGACGGGCAAGAGTCAAAATCTGTCGTCGCGTCAAAACGAGAGCGCGCAAAGCAATCGGACGTTTCTCTCGCGCTGACAATGGAAAAGTTATGTATCGCGCGGACAATTTGTTTATTATACAATAAAGTCAATTCAGTAAGCGAGCAGAAATATAGACTTCAAGATATAATTCGATTTGTCGACTTCTATAACAATGTTTGAAAGCTTCGCTTCACTGACCCTTTATCAGCCACGATAATGAAATTGAAATTGTTTATTAGTTTCCATCGTTCCACGCACTCCGTCGCTCAAAACCATCGAAGCGTACAAGGTTTATCAGTCACGTGATATAAATTATCACGCCAGACGCTAAGTAATCAGACTCTTCTACATTTTTAATTGTTTGATTCAATGTTTGACGATCGGAGGAAACAAGAGGCATCCTGTATCAGGTCCGTTTTTAACTGTTTATTTTCTGAATTTACAACTACGGTCGAGAAAGGGCCAATTCAGACGCAATTCTTGTGGCTTTGTGGTTTCAGTTTCGCGTTCTCCGATTCTTTCGCGAGTGAGTTTCACTTTTCGTTGCAATTAACTCTTGAATTTCAGATTTAAATTACTAATATCTGTTCCTTATGAACATTAGTAGAATCTTTCAAGTATTGTCTCCACGAAATTCGGTGGCTCTGTCCATTCGGTTTACGCACACTCCTTCATGTTCGTTGGAGAACATTAAATTATTTGAACGTTATTTAAGGAATGTGCACCATAAAGGAAAGTCCCGTATTATGAGATAGGCTCCTAATATGAGACACCAGGTTTTCGACATCCAAATTCAATCACAAATCTTTTCTTGCAATGATTACACAATCTAAAATGAGTTTCCCCACTAAATAGATTTCACTCCAAGGACAATAAATTCGTGATGGAATCAATTATAGATAATGACTCAAAGCAGAGCCGAAGCGTGCGAATTGTACCTCCCTAAGGAATGTTGATTAAATATTGAATAAGATTGATTCGCGCAATACGAACGTTTTGACTCTAGAAGTCCACTTTTTGTAATTCACTCATTTTCAATTGTTCTCCCTGTTAATTGTTTCATCGTTAAATTCTGGTACACTGAACTGAAGAAGGAGAATTTCACTAAAGTGGCCTCTAAAAAAAATCCGAAGCGAGTCGTTTCCTCTGGCAGTCTTGTTACGTGTGTCTGCTGCAAGTTCTGGTATCAAATGAGACCTACATACGGTGTCCGCCTACTCACAGAGTCTCACAGCCCCCGCAAAATGCATTCGACGCAAACGCGAAACGATAGAATTGACTCTCTAACCGGTGTTTGCCGAACGTATTCAAGAGCTCACGATAACCAGATGGAATATTGGAACACGTTAAGTCGGATACACGTGTGTGAATGAACCGACGAAGGCTTTCATTGACCCGAGAGCTCGAGTTAATTTAAGAACTTATCTCTATATAAGAAAGGAAGTATTGAAAATCAATAGAATTGCATTACGTATCGGAGAGCGAATTAGTAGATAAATATACACAAAATCGTTCCCATTACAATATTATCTAAGAGCGTATAAGATGTAATACTTGAATAAAAAAAGAACGACTCGAGCTCAATATAACATTGTAAAAAAAGACGTAATGCTAAATTCAATAAGATTCCTGTATTGGCCCGTAATTCTATTACAATCCTCGTGTGTCACGTAAAAAATAATTGCCCTCTCCGAGAGGATTTCTGATAAGAGGACAAAAAGTATTCCTGACGTATTTAAACTTATCACAATCTTATGTAGTAAAAATATAAAATACTCAAGATTAAATCAGTAATTCCTATTCTCCTCTCTCGGATTAAGTAAGACTTGCTATATTTGAAATAAAAGTAACATGAATTTAAAATTATACACTCCTGTGTTTAAAATAAATCTTCCCTCAATGCGTTACGATGCGCACACTAACATCATTTGATTCTAGATTCACAAATTTCCATTGATAAGATTGAAATATTAATTGTCGCTACATCCCATTTTACGATAGGTCGAAGTGTAATAATAGGATCCAGAAATTTTTCTGTACGGGTGCTAATTAAAGCGTGATAAAGAAAGTTGATCACTCACCCGACGTTCCTCCTCACGCGCGGCTCTGAGATGCGACTCGATCGCGTCCAGGTCGATCTTTGGCATCGCGGTCTCGATGTTGTAAACGTCGAAACCACCTTTAACAGCACGCGAATGTCAAACGTGAGAACCTTTTAGAGCAACGTTGCGACGTGGCGAAGGCACGACCGAAACAGCCGAACGGAAACTTGCGAGTGTCGAGCCATCGCGTGCATGTAATCTCGAGTGGCCGGTCAAAAATTAAGATTTATCTTGGTTCAACCATGTATTTCTCAAGGATCGCAATCAATAAATATTGCATATGTATATCTTTATATAGCGTGTCTCAAATTTACTATTTGGTAGTCATTTTTTAATTAAAAATTCCACTATTTTTTGAAAGATTTGAATGTAACAAGAAATACTCAATTAATTTATTTTAATATAAATTTACCGCAGAAGACTTGACCAAACTTGGAGAATATTAAAGCTAAACTTAAGTATAGTTATTTAAAAAATGGCATTTTCAAGATGGTACTTGCGAAATTACTTATAATTACTGACTCGCAGTCATCACTGATAATGCAAGAGCAATTAGTTTTTTCATTACTGAAAAGCAAGTCGGTTAATTACCTGACTCGCCGTAGAGCAGTCCATAAAATGTTGCGCATATTCATTACAAAGAGTACGCTTTGCTCATAAAAATGTAAAAAATACATACATGGAAAATTGCAAATATATGTTGATAACATATCTACGTTTTCTAAGAGAAATCTGATCTACACAATTATTAATTATAATTTACACTAATAAAACGTTATTAAATGCAAAGATTTACATTAATATTCAAATTTCACAGTAAGACGCAAGTCACAGTTAACATTTAAAGACTAATTACAGGAGAATATCATAAATAATTAAACACAATATTAGTAGATAGTAAATGATACGTGATAACAAAAGGAGATGGAATCGGAAAGGAAAACTAGAGCAATGGGGTAAATGGAATGAGAGAAGTGACACGTTGAATATCTACCAGATCCATTATTGATGTCAACTCTGCGCTTGTCGGAACGCCTCTGAGAATTAGAGTTTCGCGACTGTTGCTGTTGCTGCTGCTGCTGACGGCGCTTGGCCTGGTTCTTGGCCATCTTCTCCTTCTTCCGAACATCGGCGCTGGATGCCTCCGGGAGCTCGCGGTCCAGCAGCTTGTTGGTGTCCACGTGGTCCTTGACGATCGAGGCGGGCCGCGGCTGGCGCATACTCTCGATCGACTCCATCGCGACCACGTCCGGTACCGGCTGGGCGTATTTCTCGAGATCGACGCCGATATCGCGGCCGATGCTCGACAGCAGATCGATCTCCTCCAGTTTCGTGTAGGTCGGCCGCTCCTCGGCGAAACCCTCGGAGTAGTCGCTGTTGCTCTCCGACTCGTCGTCGTCGGCCGAACCGCCGGTCGACGTCGTCGTCGTCACCGGCTGACGGTTGCCTATTTTGGACCGATCTGGGCGAGGCAGCTCCTTTGCCTCGCGTATTAGGTCGATGTGCTCCACCGCGACGTCCTCCGTCTGTGCTCCCGCACCGAAATCATTTTCGCGTTTAATCAACCGTGCACGAGAACGTCGCGAATAAGACAGGCGCGAGGCACCCAACGACAGGAAGTAGGATTAGTCGGGATAGTAATTGTCATGCAAATCAATTGCATAATAATATTAAAGGGGTCTCAGGGAAGGAAGCCGCGGAAATTGTGTATTCTATGATAATTAAGTATTAATTATGGATGAACAACTTAGTCGGCAACAGCGAGATTGAGGGATTAATAGAATTCAACGCCGCTTTAGTTTAGGTCATAGATAAATACAAGAGATTATTAAATGTCAGATGTTCTACCGTTATAATTAAATGTTAATTATAATACGGAATACAATTTGAAGACGTTAAATCAAGTCAAACTGAATCAAACGTTCACTCTAGATATTATTTAAAGTCATGTGTTTCACTTGGAAAAAATTCTTTATGCATAATTATATGTTTCACACGTAGGTTTTCTTTTTCTTGTATGTCTGTTCGCAAGAAAAAGAAAAAAGAAGACTAATTGTACAATATTTAAAATTATAAAATTATAATTACACAATGTTATGCATACAATCATAATTTACATTTATATACGATTATACGTGGGAAAATTTTCTCGTTTCCACAAACTTCATTTTTTAATGAAAGCAACAATGCGAAAATTATCTTTTTAATAACTTTTAATTCATTCTTTTTATTACTTTTCTTATATGCGAACAGAAAAGCATACTTTATACATAACTATACGTGAAAAAGTTCACCCAGGACCGGGTTTTACAAACGAATTGAGTAATCTTCATTCATTTTGAATTAACGACCTCTTGTAATTGCTACAAAAATAGTCTCTTAACTAACAATTAATTTAAATAAATCGCAGAAGATCACCTTTAAGCTCACCTCGCCGATCTCGCTGGTCTTTCCAGAGTCCAGGATCTCCTCGATCTCTGGGAACTGCAGGCTTTCGTTCACGCTGGTGGTCAACTCCACCAGCTCGACCTCGACCGGCACCTCCCTCTCACGTTTATCCTCGAAGGTCACCTGCGACAATTCGGAGGAGCGCTGGTCCACCTGGTCGGCCAGACCCTCCTCCCGCTCGTCCAGGAACGTCAGATGGGTCTCGGCCTCGACGATGCCGTTCACGACGACCTCCTCCGGCTCCGGCGAGAGCCTCTTTTCCTCGGACCTCGAGACCTCCACGCTCTTCACGTAGTTGATGCACTTTTCCGAAGGCGGCACCACCGCCTCGTACAGAGAGGTCACAGTCTGGAACACGAGAGAGACGAGAGCGGCATGATGATGTCACGAGCGGGAGCACGCTCGTAGGAGGACGCTCGATTATTTTTACGCGTTGATAACTCGCGCCGACTGTCGCCCGGTTTTGCCGGTGACAGGTTTGACTTACTCATCCCGGAACGGATTCGCGCGATTGTCGTCGCGTGCTTCGCAAACTGAATCGGTCCGATCCCTCCGTTGCTGACGAATGCCAACTCAAACGCTCTCTTTAGATCAATGGGGAAACAGATAAATTAATCGTTCATCGACGTTTCAATCTCTTCGTTAAAGCGGAAGGTTTCAGAATCGAAGAAAGTCCGGGATAAAAGAGGAAGTTATCTAGATTCGTGCACTGTTAAACAGACGCTCATCTGGCACTCGACATCTTCGGAATTCTTCGCTTTGAAAGGGGAATCTTGGAATTAAGAATCTCGATATGGAATCGAAGTTTTCACATCGAGATCACGTAGACGCACGACATAGTGGACGGTGCTCGGCTCGATCAGATTTTACATCGAAGACCGTCTTAAATGTATTTAAAAATACCATATGGAACATCTCATTGACTACGGAGTATCTTAAGACGATCTTAAATATAAGATCTGACTATGAATACCGCCCTGTAAGTCATTCCTGTCAGCGAAGTCTGAAGACTGCCCGTGACCAGATTTAAGATCTTCAATATAAGACTGGACTATGAATACCGTCCATTGTTAAATCTTGTATAATGTCGCTCGTATATACCCAGGCAGCCAAATCTACGCAAGCGGATTTCCAACAGTCTGCTATCAATTTTGATGGCAGAAAGGCAGCAGATCTGACACAGAATCTGTTCTATGTGATGACGTTACCAAACTACCGCCATAAACTGACAGAACCTGCTATCATGCTATGCCGATTGGTGGCAGAAACTCTACGGCCGCTAGCAGATCCTGCTACATGTAGTTTGGTTTCTGCCGCCAACATGCCATAAAGTCATCTCACAATCAGCATAGGCTCTGCCGACAGAATGCAAGCTTAATACAGTTATGGTTTCGTCGTGGAATTCTGACTAAATTTGCTGCCGAAAAAATCTGCCAGGACACTTTTAACATTTTGCTTACTGGGTGCAGACTTCCGAATCTGCCTTCCGGTCATCTTTGCGCTCCTCTCCGACGCGAACGTTTCTTCCAAGCTACAAGTACGGCCAATCCGTTCGGACGACGGATGTTACCTGTATATTGAACTTGGGCTTCTCGTAGAAGATCTTGCGGTCGTTGCGCTGGCCGCAGAGATGGTTGATGCTGTCGTCGATGTTGTTGTTGTACTCGTTGTCGTTCTCCGGCAACGGAGCCACCTCGTCGTGATGGTGGTGGAGCGGCGGATAATCGGAGCAGCTGTCGTGCTCGTCCTCGGTTAGGTCGGTGTCCGACAGCAGGGAAGGCGCCAGATGCTGGAAGCCGGGGTAGTTGGGGTTGACGATGCCGCGGCAGCCCGCCGGCAGGTTCCCTTCCTCGGACCAGTCGGACCACTCGGACGGCGTCAGCTCGCGCGACGAGTTCTCGTGCGGAGAGTTACGCCCTGCAACATTTCGCGGTTACACTCGCCTCAGCCTCGGCCGAATAATTGGACGTCGTAACCCGTGACTCATCGTCATCGTCGCGTCGCGCCGCTAGGCTCGTGCGCTCGCAGGGAATGCCGATCATCTCCTACGGCCCACCCGCGACACTTTGCGCACACATACGATGCCCGACACACGTCGTTAAGAATACCCTGCGTTCGGTCTTAACGGTTCTCCGTCTTGGAGAATTCTTGGTACCGTCGCTAGGTCTGTTGGTCGGATCAGTGATGAACCACTACTGGCTCTGGATCTTTGACTTCATACGCGATTACTTGTGCAAAGACTTGGCTGCGTAGACTCTTTCTATAAACTGCCCTTTGCATGGAACTTTGGTTTAGTGGGACAGATTAGCACGGTGGTTTATTATCAGCTGCTACGTAGCTCAAGTTTCCAATTATCGGCATATCGTAACGTTAATTCCATAGATTACTGACTCTAGAAATTGTACATTTTATAAATAATTGATCTCGAGTATTTCCGCGCCCTGCCTCGGCGCTGGTAATTTACGAATTTGGACCGCGTTCGTAGATAAAAAATTCTCGATATAAGCAATGTCGCGACTAGCGCGCGTCGCGGGCTAATTATCGCGAAAGTGTATCACATTTTGCGCGCGACACGATCGCGCGAGTGACTTTGGTTAAACTAAAAATCTCCAGCCTGCACTTTACGGGATGATGGTTAATGTCAAGGATGTGCGCGTTATTAATGGCAGCCAATGGAAAATATCGAAGTTCGCCTCACGAGCCTTGTCGCGCTTCTGCGACGAAACCTTCAACCGTCATTGTTTTCCAATAAAATGCCGGGCGTCGTGCATAGCGCGGCACTCGAGAGAAGCGTGACTAAAAAGTAGGCCAATCAATCGCTCGGAAGTGGCGATCTGCGAAACTATTATAATAGATTTAATGATTCAGGTGCGTCCGCGTTCCATTGTCTGGGTATGCTTTGGCAGATTCGTACGCGATTGACAAGGAAAATTCATTTGGAATCGCTTCGCCTATTCTTGTTATGCTTAGCCGAAATATTCTTTTTACGGACCTCGGCGTGATTCAATCGCACGGAGAAGACTCTTGCGTCTTCTCAACGCGATTCAATTGTGCATGGGATGATTCGGGGACGAAGGAGCTCACCTTCGTAATCGGCGAGGCTCTCGACGGAGCTGCTGCTTTGTATCCTCAGCTCGGTTAGATTGTTGTTTACGTTGGCGGATTGCTCTTCGACCGTGCCTAACAATACAGGTCTTTTACTTAAAAGTCATTGCCTCGCCTTCCTAAATCCTCTTTACCGCTCTACAGACTTTTCTCTCCCTCTTTTCTCTCCTCTGATGCGATTAAATTTAAATTATTGATACGCGATCCGAATCCGGCCGCATTGACGATACGCGTCAATCACACGAGTCATTTCGCGCGCGAGTGACTAACCGAGGCAGAATATAGTAAAGGGAAGTCCCCGTATGAAATAGGATTCTAACACGAGATAGTGGGTTTTTGACGTCCAAATTCAATCACAAATCTTTCTTCGCAACGATTACACGATCTAACAATCAATTTTCCATTAAACAGATTTCACTCCAAGGGTAATAGATTCATGGTGGACCCAACAGATGATGCCTATCTATCTCATATTAAGAGACTATCTCGTAATAGGGGACTGTCCTCTAGAAATGTCGACACGAGAGATGATCATTAAACGATATCTCACCGGAGGCATAATCGCCACTCTGATTCGATAATTGAATTATGAATCGCAAGTAAGAGAGTACGCGGAGAGAATTTTTGTTTTAATTTACCCACAACATGGCATCTTGAAGAACCTTATGAGAGCTTTTTGAAATTTTGCTAGTATAATTTCACTAGTATAATTGCTAGTGATAAGTACGGTAAAATTTCAACAAACTCTCAGAAAATTCTTCAAAAATCATGGTTGCCCCACGATCACGTGATTTTCAGGACGAATTTTAAAGAGAGAATTCTCTCCGTGTAACGTCGACACGAGAGATGATCAAAAGCGATATCTCGCCGGAGGCATAATCGCCACTCTGATTCGATAATTGAATGATGAATCGCAAGTAAGAGAATACACGGAGAGAATGTTTGTTTGATTTGCCCACAACATGGTAATTTGAAGAACTTTGTGAGAGCTTTTTGAAATTTTACCATTTTACTAGTAAAACGTATACTAAATATAATTACTAGTCAAATGTAAATTTCAACAAACTCTCAGAAAATTCTTCAAAAATCATGGTTGTGCCACGATCACGTGATTTTCAGGACGAATTTTAAAGAGAGAATTCTCTCCGTGTAACGTCAACACGAGAGATGATCAATAAGCGATATCTCGCCGGAGGCATAATCGCCACTCTGATTCGATAATTGAATTATGAATCGCAAGTAAGAGAGTACACGGAGAGAATTTTTTTTTAATTTGCCCACAACACGGTAATTTGAACAACTTTGTGAGAGCTTTTTGAAATTTTACCATTTTACTAGTAAAGCGTATACTAAATATAATTACTAGTCAAAAGTAAATTTCAACAAACTCTGAGAAAATTCTTCAAAAATCACGGTTGCCCCACGATTACGTGATTTTTCAGAATAAATTTGAGGGGAGAATTCTCCCCGCGTAGTTGCCTCGTATAGTACAAATTTAAAACGCAAAAGGAGCATCCAGAGAGGGTTCTCCTTAATCGATACGAGTTGGCGGACATGGCACACACCCTCGCGCACGCACAGCACATGGCACTCACCCTCGTAATTGGAGAGGCTCTCGACGGAGCTGCTCCTCCGTATCCTCGGCTCGGTGAGATTGTTGTTGACGTTGACGGGCCGCTGCTGCGTCGACGGGTTGTCGCGCGCGATCGCCAGCGAGGACCACGTGGTGGTGTCCTCGGCCAGCCGGAAGTCCGCCGACTCGTCGCCCGGATAGCCCGGCGCGGGACTCGCGGCCGGCTCCTGGGCCGCGTTCTCGTTGCGATCGCCGATCTCGCCGGCCTCGACGCTCCGGCTCGGGCTGTGCCTGCGGAGCTGGCTGCGTACGAGACCGAGAAATGAGTCCAGGTGGATCGATACTAGCGTTAGGTGTACCACTCGGGGCCCGCCGATGCCGAGGCGTGCATAGGCGGCAGCACGCCTACGGCCGCCGCGCGCGGACACGGATCAGACGTTTATATTTAGCGTAACTTATAAACTAGGAAATAATCAGGCAAAGATTATAGCGACTGACATTTGCGGCCTGCGCGACATCCGCGTGCGCGGCGCGGCCGTTACGTCAACTTGTTTCGCTCAAATGTACCGTGGCGAACAACGCGAATAGCAAAATATCGTCTCTCTGAGGAAGTACAAACGTGTTTGCTGATAAATCAGGCTGTTACTGATGTAACGGTAAAATAATAAACAAGAAAGTTTTTATTACTTGATAAATAACGGAGCTGTTCAGAGATGTTCTTCGGGCAAGGAAAGATTATGTCCTCAATTACGTATATATTAAAAAGACGATAAGGAACATGGATTATTTTTTAACAACTCAAGGTGCTTAAGATAGAAGGACACCTGTCACGAATTTCAGGGTTGAATCCGGACTTACAATTTTCGCAATAAATTCTTTACAGCGATTTTAACATGTTTATTGATATAAAAAATAAAATCGAGATTTAAAAAACCGAGTTAATTATTTTAAAATGGGGTAAAAAATTAAGTAAAAGAAAAACCGATAGTTTTGAATAGAAAATTGTTTTCAGCGATTTTGAAGGATAAAATGGTGTTGCTTTATGTTAATGTTTAAAGTGTCATAAAAATTAACAAAAATTTCAGGTACAGTTAGATTATTGTTACTTTGTAGATTAAAAGTGAGACTAACACAGGACATGGAATGGATACCCAATATTAATAAATTTGGTGTTGAATTTTCAGAGCCGTGCTTCAAATAAGCATCAAAATTACATTTTTTTATTTTGTCTACACGCTTGAAACTCAACATTCTGCGCAATTAATGGAGTAAAAAATTCATTTTTATGGAGTAAGCTTTTTACCGAGACTTTTTTTACTCATAGTTTCTATTTCTTTAACTACCTTTTAATCTCTAATTTAAAGTATTTACTGTTGCAACGAAAAGTCGTATTTTAAGATCGACGACTGACAACAGTTTACCGTGTTGGAAAAAACATAGAAAATTCGCACATTCAGAAACATTAGGCCTGTTTTCTGTTCCTACACTGGTGAACTAGTGCAATAAATTAGAATAAGACAAACATAGTTTTCCTCATTCTAGCTTACTGTACCAGTTCACCAGTGCAGGAACAGAAAACAAACCTAATGTTATCAGACTGCCAAGACCCAGCCCGACCGAAAAACTGGCATCCTCTCCAATTAATTGCATCAGATTCATATCAGTCCTACTTCACTTATCATTGTTCAGAGCGCTCGAGGTAACCCAGATAGCGACGCGTGTCTAAGGCCCGGTTTTTCATTTTCTGGTTAACCACACCAAAAAGATCTGATAGATTCAACCAGTCGTCTGTTAGAAAACGAACGAATCAGAATTCCTTTAGGATTTACCATGAAAGGTATTTCATAACCAGAAGTTTGCTAGACTTCACTACACACCTGATAAATCCTAAAGAAATTCTGATTCGTCCATTTTTTTAACAGACAGACTGGTTGAATCTATCAGATTTTTTTCCAGTGCGGTTAACTGCCAATCGAAGGTTAATTGATTCTCTGCCTCTTCCTAGATAACAAAATAGAACAAGATAAGGAGTTGACTGGACTCTGGTTAACAGTTAACCGACGTTTGTCAAGCTGGCCCTAAAAGACAACTTGACGCCGTCTCGAAGATGTCTTTTGGACACGCATGCTGTCTGGGTAAAGTGGGCATTTTACTAGGGGTCAAAATTACCGTAGCGCGTTACAAGCAACGTGCCGTGAGAGCTCGTTGTGAAAAACAACATTGACATCTAAAAACGGGCGCTGACGTAACGGCCACTAAAACCGGCGCTTGCGAAAACGCATTACGTAATACGAGGAGAACAAAGTGGCGGCTCGCCGCGGACCGGCGGCGCTCGCATTTCCGTTTCCCGGCGCCTCGATCAGAACGATCATTATCTACGCACGTGATCGCCGGTCCGGCCGGCCTCCAATTAACCCCTTACCCGGGCGCTCCCCCTCCCCTAATCCCACCTCGTCGTCGGGAATTACTTACTTGTTGTTCAGTCCACCGGGATGCAGCGGCACCGGGACCGAGACGGACTCCCTGAGCCGCATATCGATTGGTCCTCGTCTGAAAAAGGAACGCGTGCTGGCTTAATTCCACCGTGTCCTCCGCGACAGATGGACAGACGGAGAAAGGGATGAATCTTCGCGCGCGCACTTTACGGGTGTCGATCACTAGTCACCCTTCTCTCGAGGGACGGAAAAAGAGTGAGAGCCAGAGAAAGAGAGAGGGAGAGAGAGAGAGAGAGAGAGAGCGACGAAAAGCGCGCGCGCTCGAAAGCGGAAATCCTTGGCGAGGAGCACCGAAGAGCCGCCGATCGGCCGCGAGACGAGCAGCGGAGCCGCGGGAATCGATCGTACGACACACGCTCGGGCAGTCCGACCGGCATTCCGAGCAGGGCTGCCGAGGGTAAATGGGAATGGGACTCACCGTCCGCCATGTTGTAGCCGTGCGCAAGGGTGCTCGCGTTCAGCCCCGCGGTTTATCGACTCGCGACCGACACCCTCGTTTCGCCATCCCACCCCCACCCTCTGCCGCGACTATCTACGTGTTCGCCAACCCCCTCCCCCGCTGCCGCCTCAGGGCTGGTTACGCGCGTCCGAGCACCCGGGGACCTGGCCCTCTCTCTCTCCCCCCGCACCCTCGCCCCTACCTGATTTTACGAGGGTGAAACTCCGAAACTAAGCTCTGATTAACTTAATCGGCGATTAACTCGTCAGGTGACACCTTGCGGTCTCTTAAACGATGGAGCGGTTAATGTTTTTTGCCGCTCGACACGTGGAAGAGAAAAGATTGGATTAGAGACAGCGAATTGTGCAGGTGGAAATTTTATACTGCGGGCAATTCCGCCGGTTCGACTAAGGCCCGGTTTCGCCGAACGTCGCTTAACTTTGATCTTAGTTTCGTTCACGTTTGTCTCTTGCTAAAGTAACAGTTGGAAAGAGACAACGAATGAATTAAGCTAAGCTTAAAGTTAATCGGAGTTGGTTAAAGTGGCCCCAAGCGCCGATTAAGTTAAACGGAGTTAAAATCGTTCTAATATCCATTTCTGTCGATGTAAATTAACTTTAATTTCGGTTTAACTTGCTTTTTATGTTTTGCCAAGTTTTGGAACTAGGTGAGGATAAAAGAAAAACAATTAAACCGAGATTAATAGCGTTTTCGA
>NW_011967098.1:317505-336426 GCF_000949405.1 Vollenhovia emeryi
GAGTCAGAAAATCGAAAACGCTATAAGACTGGCCTGCATCGGTGAAAATGGGCATTAAGGTACGCGTGCTGTAAACGCCCTAATGCGTGATTTCGCACGCGTACTTGGGGCATATTCAGACCGCGAACTTTCCGCGTCGCGTTGCCTGATCTTTAAGCGTAATCTACAATGCGCTCTCTAGAAACATTCTATTTTATGTAAACAAATCGAAACGCTTAAAAAATTTGTCGACGATGTACGATTGTACGGTGCAAGAGGAAAGTCCCCTATTATGAGATAGGATCCTAATATGGGATAGCGAGTTTTCTATTAAATTAACAGGCATCATCGGTTGATTTCACCATGAATTTATTACCCTTGGAGCGAAGTCTGTTCAGTAAAAAATTCATTGTTAAATCGTGTAAGCGTGTTGCGAAAAAAGATTTGTCATTGAATTTGGGCGTTGAAAAGCCTATCTGATAATAGAGAACTTTCCTCTACAGTTTGTCCACGCGCGAATTTTTTGAATGTATTTATTGACTGCAAAATAGAATGTTTCCAGACGCAAAGAGCACATTGTAGATTAGGCTTTACAATCTTCACGACGCCGAGGACGTGTGCTCTTGCGTTAAGTGCGCTGCATTCTTTATCGCTGAAATTGTTGCGTGCGTTCCATATACTTAGCGGTAAGAGTTGTGCATCTGAGAATGCACGTAATATTAGAAAATTCATATCCACAGGCATATCGTATCGCACACGTCGACTTATATCTATCCTTCAGCATCGCGCAATTTTCGTGTTATTTATCTCTATATGCAGAACGCGTAATCCAAGTAGAACAAAGTTAATCGCAAAAACGTCAATGTGGCATTAAAATGACGAATTTTACGTCATAAAATGGTCGACATCAAGATTGACTTTGCGATGACTGATTTATGACATGCTGTTTTATGATATTCGTGATGTGTATAATAATATATTATCACAGATTACATGATCCGTATTATGTTTATCTTATATTACTTCAATTTATTTTTATATAATATTTCATTAACTTTGCTTTGTAAAACAAGATCATTCTTACAGCATTTTGATGTCTTCTTGATGCCACAAATAGGTGCTCTCGGTGGGTTATTTTGACGTCACCATGATGCATAAAAAATTGATCAAAAATGATGTCATCTTGATGTTTTCATGACTAATATGCTCTACTTGGGAACAAACGTGAGAAATCAGAACGGACAGAAATTAGCTCTTCGATTTCACATTTCGGCTCTTTCCTGCTGTCAAAAGTTTCTCCGTTTCTTTTGTAAGCAAAATTTCAAGCAATAGTAAAATCACACTATTTATTTAGAGATCAACTAGCAGACGTGCCTAAGAGTGAAATCTCTAATTTTCAAATAAAATTTTTTCGAAGAGCATCCATAATATACCAAATTTATGAAACAATGTGTCGTTGAAGTATTTTCTTTCTTATTTTATGAAAAGGAAGGCACGTGTGCGCGTAAAACCGAAACTGTATATTGTCGCCCGACAGCTAAACCGGCACTGTCGTCTACGTAGCGTCATCTTCGTCTCGCACGTGCGCGGCAACCCTTAGGCAGCCCCGAGGCTACCGGTGCTTTAGCCACCCTCATCTCGCTTTCCAACCCCTCGGGTATTCTTTCGCGATGTACGCCTTCTCCTTCCGCGTACGCCGAATCAAAAAGTGTACTACAGGCGGCTCCTTGGTGGAAATATTTTGCTGAAAATCCTATAGGAGATCAATGAAATAAAATTATTGAAAAGCTACCGAATGCATCTCAAAATGAATCATAATTTTCCTCGTGAAATTCAATGTAGTATTGCGAAATATAAGGAGAGTTAAAGTAAACTGTAACTTGAAGAATAATTAAAAAGTTTTGAAATATTAGATATAATAAAATTTATTGAATTTAAAACCGCTACTGTGCAATGGAAAATTTTTGAAATGATTTTTCACCACATTTTTATACTGAAATATTGATGCAACGATAATGAAACGGGATCAATTACGAGTTTCCCATACATTTCAGCAAGATTTCATTATATTTTCAGTAAAACATTTCCATAGCACCAAGAGTCTCGCAATGTTGTAAGAATTTTCAAGTAGAACCGAATATAGTTGATTCCTCATCGACTCTACTACCGCACAGCAACGAATATTTTCCTCAAAAGCTTAATCGAGCTACTCTGAGATCCTCGAAAGTTCTGCAGCAATATATATGCATTTTTTAAACAAATTCGAAATACTTTGCAGAGATTCAATTCCACTCGAAAAATTTTACTAGATATTACACATTTAAGACTTTACTTATTTTTTTTTCATGCGAGTTCGTATCCTAAGTTTTTTGGAATCCGCGATTCACTGCAGAATTCACTAACAATAAGAAGAAATTACTATAACAGAAAGTTAAATCATGGACCGATAGAAATTACTAATTCTTGGAGAGAATTTTTTTTAATTCACCCTGAAAATCATGTAATCGTGGGACAACGTGGCATCTTGAAGAACTTTATGAGTTTTTTTTTTAATTTCCCTTGGAAAACCTTAAAAATTTTATATCTTTCCGTGTAGATAAATTTCATTCCGGTGCTGATTTACATGGACATACAAACGGTTTAGAGTTTTCGTCAGTCTGGACTGATGATCTCGCCGGCGGTGCGTTTTCTTGACGTAGACAGTCACGCGTCGATCGATCGATCCGCTGCGTCGCGTCGCGTCGCGTCGCGCGGCGCCGTTCTTTCTGCCTGGAGCGAAAGAGCGTCGTCGGCGCGTGTCGCGAATTCTGCACGCGCGTCCTCGCTGGTTAACGAGATGCACTTTGCCGCGCTCGGCGCGTTCCGCTTCGGGGCTCTTGCCTGGCCGAGGCGGTCGCACGCGAGCGATAGAACCGTGCACGTTATTTTCGATCGACCGTTGTTACATACATAGCGCCGAGAAATTAAGACCACAGAAAAAAATGTAGAATCGATCGAAAAAAAAAACCGAGAAAGAGTTGACCGAAATAAATTGCAACTTTGAATAATTAACGCGGTGCAATAAGATCCCAATGAGAGAAGGAGATAGCGGCTCTCTTTCTGTGTGTGAGAGAGATCGAATAGATAAAAAAAGGGCTAAAATGGACTAATAAATCGAGCTCTCTCTCCAATTCTTACAACAGCGGCGCTTATTTTCTACTATAACTTAAATATAAATAATGGAGACTATCTCGTGCCGAGCCTCCGCTAGATTAATGCTCGGTGTCTCGTCGAATGTCGTCCGTCTACGATTTTAGAACAGCTATTGGCGTTATTGGAAGATCAATACATTGTTCCAGTTACCCGACAGTTTCCATTAGCTCATTCAAACTGACGTAATCTTCGCCGACTTGTTCATTATAATAGCGCACGGTGAACCGTGTTGCGCCGTGCGTTTGCTCGCCGACAATTGCGGATCGTGCGTTTGACGAGACACCAATTCGTTTCGCTGGTTTTGCATAGTTTCCCTCAGGGAAAAGAACCACAGAAGGGAAGGAAAGTCGGAAAAATCTATACTTCCCCCAGTATCTCTCGATAACATAGAAGAAAGTCTCTTATTATGAGATAGGATCTTAATATGAGACAGTGGGGTTTTCTGCTAAATTAACAGGCATCATCTATTATTCTATTGGGTCCACCATTCATCGTTAGATCGTGTAGTCGTTGCGGAAACGATTTGTGATCGATTTTGGATGTTGAAAACCTGCTATCTCATATTAGGTAACTTTCCTCTATCTTATTCAGTGGGAACAACGGTTTATCTTTAGAAAAGCGTTCGCCTTCCGGAGAGGAAACCACTTTGCTCACGAAATACCGATACTTGATGAAAACTAGGCGGTCGGCTCTCCGATCGATTCGCCAGATATTATTTAAGCGAACTTGCCCACGCTAGGATTAACGAGAACATCTCGCGGAGACTCGCGGCTTCCAATCCCCGTCGAGCTTTTGAAAAACAATTTAACCCAAGTACTTATTATACGATGCGCAGACGCCCCCGTTCAATTCACTTACACCTTCGAACAATCGGCAGGTCACGGCTCTCCTCTCGCAAGACGCAGGAGTCTCCTCGCGGTCCTCGCGTCCAAGCGTCGCCTAACAGGAGCCTCTCATCCACCGCTGGGAGTTCGCGGTACTCGATGAGCGAGCGAGGAGAGACGGTCACCGCGAGCACCGCGATCGCTGGCGACTACAGCTCGCAAAAGTACAAAAGGAAGCGTAGCGACGAGCCTCCGTGCGCGGCGCGAACGAGACGAGACTGCGAGGCCACGGTGTCGGCGTTCAATGTCCCTCTCCGTTTCTCTCTCTCTCTCTCTTTCTCTCCCTCGCCCTTTCCCATTCGACGCTTACCAACGCTCTCCCGTTTCAACCAATGTCCCCCGTCTCCGTTCTTCTCCCTCGTCCGTCGCGCATCAGTTTCACCCTTCGCGACGGCGACGACGACGGACGCACGCGCAAACTCCTCGCCACGGGGGTTGCTGACTCGATTTGTCCTCCTCTCCGCTACACGACGTGATTTCGCCACCGAGGGGGGGAGAGACCTGCCAATTATCGACCCGGTGGTCGATCTCGATTCGGGACGGCGGGAGTCGACGGCCGACACCTCGTCGTAATTTCGCCTCTCGCCGCGTATGAATTAATAACGAGGGCACCGGCGAACTCGACGCGGTTTCGCATTTAGATAAACTCGGCGTTCGATACGTCGAGCTATCTTCGAACTAGACAGGTGCAGGCTAAACCGGCGATGAACGAGTTAAAATGAACAGTCGGCTAGAATAAGATGAAGAACTTTATCCAAGGGCCAAAACCGTCATATTGCACTTAAAACATTGGAAACTCTTTTTCTTTAGACAGAAATTTTTTTTAAATTTGATATAAGGTTGTTGATTACGAATATCGAGATGTTGAAAATTTCCAGTGGTATTCAAAGTTAAAGATGACAGATTTGCGACGCGAAACATTGAGAACACACTATTTTTATTCGGAATCGATTCAAAATACCACACTGTAAAATTTCAAACAAATCGGGATAAAAGTTTGATATATTCCCGTTCAGCAGGAATAAAATTCAACACGCTTTCTAAAGTTTTACTCTAAATAACGATGACAGTTTCTGGCCACGAGATTGCAAACAGTCGCTTGTAATATTGTACTATGATGTACTTTTAATTTCAGTTAAAATCTATATATACCTACTTATAAAAGCGCGAACATGTTAAAATTTATTTATTTTAGTTTAGTCGCTTTTACACTCAATTAAAGCACGTATTACGACTAAGTTGAATATATGTATGTGTAATACAAGTGTAATTTACAAGTTATTTTGATCCTAATGTTACCTTAATTTATCACATTCCACTCCTCTATTTACGTTTACTACCACCGGATATACCCAGAATTCGTATGAAGATGTTCAATGTATCCAGATAAATCGAGATTGCACTGCAAGAAGAAAAACACCATTACATTTCTGCACCGAGATAATTCTTAAGCATAACAAACATTTTGTGATAGCACGTTCATATTTCGTCCAACATTATGTAAAGAATAATCGTAGATTTAAAAAGAGATGCAGATTATCTTATATAGAAAAATTACTTAACGAGCTCAAAATTCAATTTTGTAAAGAAAAAAGTACTAAAAATTCTAAAACATTGCATTATGCAATTTCTCTGTAGCACACTTTTACTACTTTTCTATGAGAGAAATTAACGCTCCCGAGTGTTCAGAAGCATTCTTGAAAAGATTTTTATTTTAATGTACGTTGTAAGAAAATTTCACATTTTTTCCAGCCAAGATAACTGCAATATTGTGCCCAGGAGCCTTCACTCCTTTCGTTTAACAATTTTATTCGGGATTATCTTCTTTCTTTCTTTTCGATCACTTACTTATTAATCGGATCATATGGTCTATCAATGTTGTACATCGGATAAGTCTCCGCACGCTTGATGATCCTCTGCGTGTCGTAAAGCAGCAATCCAGAGAACAGCAGAAGACCACCGTAAACAGCTATGGAGTACATTCCGGATCCAAGAACGGTCGTAGGTGGGAGGAACATGGAAGCGAGCGAGCTGGCAAACACGACGCCTAAGCCAATAGCGAGCGGGCCGCCCATCGCCAGGAACTTATCGCTGGGCGCGCAAACGGCAATCGTTGACAAGCCACCGACTATCCCGGCGGTGTACCAGGCCGCTCGCATGATCAACGGTCCACCCATGAGACTCCAGGGCGCCACGACGGCGCCCAAGATGCCGGTGTGTATCAACCAAGCTACATGTTTGCTGTTGAATCCTTTCTCGTACGGTAGTCCCTGTACGATCATGCCGCTGCCGATTATCGCAGCCAGCGACAGGCCTATGGAGACCAGTCCCTGACGCATCACTATGTTCATCACGGCAGGGGAACGCAGGCACAAAGCCGCGGACCCTACGGTCGCCGCGATGGACGCGCCAAAGTACATGTACGTAGATTTGATTCTGTCTTTGACATATTGGGGCCATAGGCTGTATGGGAGAAGACAATCCTACGTTTTATTCTGATCTTGCGATCAGGTTGTGTCAAGTAACAATTGAGTTAGTTTATAATTTAATAAACCGTATATTGTTCTTATATCGCTAGTAAACTCCGAGTTAATTTACACCGAGCTTCGTTCGCGCAACCTGACCTTTAGCCTGGTCTAAAGTAGGTTTCCATGTTTGTTTACGATACTTTTGGGTCGAGTGTAGGTCACATTGGCGAAAATTTAGTCACCGTGTGAACATTATTATATTATACGTGTCTTTATTGATACACTTTATGTGTATAGGTCTAATAGAGTATATGTAACAGCTTAAGTGCACGGTGTAAACTAGCCCAGTATTAAAACTCTACGCGCATACACTTAAAAGTTGCAGGCGACTAAAGGCCTGTGTCCACGATGCTAAAAGCCTGCGTCCAGGTTCTAGCATCGTGAACACAGCCTTGAGAAATTTGAGGAAAATGCAGGTTGCTTACTGTGCGTGATCTATGGAGCCGGTTCGCGAAGACAGACCTAAACCGTAGTAACAAAGACCACCCAATCCCGCCAACGCTCCTCCGGCAACTGCTGCTTTCCCGACGTTAATTGCTGCAAAACAACATGACAATCGGGTAAGGAAACGGATCTTCTAAGTGCAAGGAGTTGACATACTTTCAATAGCTAAGTTGGCTATACATTTTTCGGAAATAGAACTTGGCCACGGGTCTTTACGTCTACGACTAAGACAGTCTTAGGCCCGGTTTCACCCAACGTCGCTTAACTTTAGTCTCAGTTTAGTTCATGCTTGTCTCTATCTAAAGTAACAGTTGAAAATAGGCAGCGAACGAATTAAGTTAAGCTTCAAGTTACGTTGGTGAAACCAGACCTTAAAGCCTATCACACAATAGGAAAGCACAGGCAATAGGAATAAGAAATAGAAACCTATATAAAGCCTATCACACAATAGGAAAGCACAGGCAATAGGAACAGGGAATAACACAGGCAACAGAAATAACTAAATTCCAACTTACTAAAAACCGTGTATCGACGCACAATGGAATATGGAATAGGCAATAGGAACAGAATTTCCGACGCGTTGGATTTCTATTCTCTATTCCCTGTGCCTGACCTACCTGACCAATCACAGTTGAGACTGGGACAGGCACGTGGTTTCAAAATGCAGATGATTGGATAGCACGCCTATTGCCAACGAATCATTGTGTCTTGGCATTATATAGGTTTCTATTCCTTATTCCTATCGCCTGTGCTTCCCTATTGTGTGATAGGCTTAATGCCAAGACACAATGATTCGTTGGCAATAGGCGTGCTATCCAATCATCTACATTTTGAAACCACGTGCCTGTTCCAGTCTCAACTGCGATTAGTCAGGTAGGTCAGGCACAGGGAATAGGGAACAGAAATCCAACGCGTCGGTTCCTATTGCCTATTCCAGATTCCATTGTGCGTCGATACACGGTTTTTAGTAAGTTGGAATTTAGTTATTTCTGTTGCCTGTGTTATTTCCCTGTTCCTATTGCCTGTGCTTTCCTATTGTGTGATAGGCTTAAGCGTTTACGGATCGTTCTCTGCCATGAGGCGCTGAGTAGCGCCGATAGTAAGTTCCGGAACGCAGCCTAAAAGTGGCTTGTGGCCAATCAGAAGGCTTATTAGTCACTTTTACAGGCGCTCCTATCGATAAGAGAGGATTTAGAATACAATGTTTCTAGATGCAAAGAGTACACTGTAGATCAGGCTTTACAAAGAAATTATTCAACTTGCCTGTTTCGCCCGCCGGAGCCGTCGCTCTCTCGACCACGGTGGCTCGCTTCCTCGCGGTCCTCGTGTAAGAGCTGCGTCCATCGTTGACGAACAACCTCGCGATCTGACCCTTGGAGAGCTGCGGCGTCGCCGGGACGACCGGGGATCGAACGAACGACGTCAACCCCGGCGAGACACCGGCCCGACAGAGCCTCACCGTCAGCATCCCGTTTCCTCAATTCTCGCGCTCTCGCGGCTTCTCGAAGGATCTACGGACGAAAACGGAGGTACGGCACCACGTCACGCGATTGCCCCGCGTTACACGTCCAAGTCTCGTTTACCTGGAAGTGTCGCACGACGAAATTTTGTCGGCTCGAGCGTGACGGAGGGGTCGCACGCTCGGGACGAAGTATCGGCAAAAATTCTCGTGATTTACTTACATGACGCAATTGTTTGCAACAGTGCACGCTGAACGTAGGTCGGAGCGGATGAACGGCGCACGCAAGAATGACACTGTGTCCCTGTATCGCTTGAAACTACGACTGATCGCGAGGTCGCGAGTATCGCGATCAGGAACGACGCGCGCACGATCTCTCGATATCCCTATCGATTGTAATCGATACGAGCGCGCGGGAATAATTGAAACGACGCATACTCGCGCGTTATAAAACAATGAGATAGACACGAAACGTTACCAATATTGAACCGTGAAATTAAATGCTGATTGTAACACGAAATCTTCGTCGTGACCGATCTTGCTTGCCTTAATTTTGTGACTCGACCTTCGGGGAAAAATTGCAATTTTACATTGACAAAACGAAAAGAACAGTTCATAGATAACAGGATGTTACTTATTGCATATCTAGGTACTACTGGAAATATTAAGTTTAATTTTGTTTTACATTGCTTTTACAAGTGGAAATTTTGCCACTTTTACAAGTAGTATTATTGATGCACTAGCCTTTCTACCATTTTACAGGTAACACGTCAGTATTATATATTACATGTATCCCTAATTACAAGCAAGATAAAACAAAGTATCAGAGTCTCCCAGCCCTGATGATGCAAACTGCAATGTTTGCGAAACGTCGGACGCGGCAACCATCCGGAAGCCATTACGACTGAAGAAGATAAAGTATACGTTTTACCAAAAAAAACCTGTTTTGAAGGAAAAACTTGGAAAGTATAACTGAAAAGAATAAAATCTTAGAACTGACTGTCAGTTATTACACATCCTGTGTATCAATTGGTAAAGAAAGAATTTATTCCCGCGAGATATTGCCTTCAAACAGTTTAGCGTTGTTGCTTAAACGACGTTACTCCAGACTTAAGCGCACTTAATTATTCGGCGAACAGAAACTGTTTACACGCTTGTCAGCAGACGCTCGGGAGTCTTTTGCCATCTTGGGGTGTCCTCGTGACTTCGACAGCGGGTCCAGACGCAATGAATAGAAAGTTCATTGTCAGCGAAAAAATTAAATGCACTTTATTGTCGTTTCTCAAGCATACCGTTTGAGAACAAAGTAAGCTGCTAGGATAGTTGTGTATGTTACAAATTCAACGCATTCGAAAGTGACGCGATCGTCGCCCGGATGCGTTAGGCTAGGGACTTAATTCTACTTCGAGGTATAGCGAGAGAAGGTTCGTCGATGCGTATGGATGATAAGGTGTATTATGTCGCGATGGAATGATAACGTGCATGAGCGAATGGGCGTACGCGCGCCATTCGCGGATAAACTCAAGCGTTTCCGATCGTTGTACCCCGAGCTCTCCCGATCAAATCCATTCGATTCTAAATGCTAATAAGTACGGGCCTAAGCGCTGTTGCCTCTGATCAACCGTCTTTGTTTCTTCTACATTCGACGTATCTGGAAAAATTGTTACTTACGAAGAAAAGAAGTTTTATATAATTTCCACGCAATTGTAAGTACGTGTTTTGCGTTTTATTGCTCTCGCGTTACACATTGGTCATTTATTCGTTGTCGCGTTTAGACTTTTGAGTATTTTCAATGCTTACAGCGGATGACCTTTATTCGATAGTTTGAAAAGTACCTTATCTGTATGAATTGGAAAGGAAAAAAAACGAAAGAATGGTTAATCAGAGACACTGCTCGCGTGATACGACTGCGGGAAATCCACGGCGAGTATCGTAAATGTCCCACGAACGTTGCGAAGGGAAGAGCACCGTGACAGAATTACCTTAAATCTTCTTAAGCCTTCCGAATCTTAGTCGGCGACATAATTTCCGTGATATGTGCCGTTTAAATCCTGTTTATTTGAAATAAAATTCTGAAATTCGCCTCATTTCGCCTGATGACTCGATGTATTTTTTTTTTAAGTTAACCGGGAGAGAGTTACACGTTCACGCAGTCCGTCTTGCTGGCGGAAGTCGTGCCGGCCAACGAGGAGGACGTGGCGACGGAATGTCTTCTGAGATAGCCGGCGAACAGTTGCCGCGCCTGATTAAGCACACGGATCACATTGTGTCGGCGAACCATCTTGTCGAAATGCATCGCCATCTCGTTGTAGTCCATTTGATTGCGCATAACGAAGTCCCGATGTTGCAGCAGAAGGGTGATGCACAGGAACATTAGAAAGGGATTGCCGCCGCCGAATTCGTTCGGTGGCGGCAACGAGCTTTCTCCCAGTTGATCCTCGCTCGTTCCCGCGGGAATGAGATTGGTCAGCTCCGTCGCTTCCTCGCATTGCTCTTGCACGGATGATTGTTGCTGTTGCTGCTGTTGTTGCTGCTGCTGCTTCATTGGACTTTCTGATTCAGGTGGATTCTGATGCCAACTCTCGGTCCCTTCGCTATCTGATGCCGACTCCGATCTAAAAGGTGAACAACAATGTGCTTCGATAAACAAATATGACACTTTCCCTCCCTATAACGGATTCGGTATTGATTTCTTTGAAATTTTACTGGAATAAATAAAGATACCTTTAAGTTAAATAAGAAAAATAAAAGTATGTAAAAATTCACTTACCAGAAAATTAAATCAACGTGGCTCTTAATTTACGAGCAACTAAACTCTTCAAAAGTTCATTTCTTAAATTTTGCTTATTAAAATTTTCAAATCTTTGCGGGTGGAAGTGCGTATACGTACCTAGTGGTGCGTTTCAGCAATCTGATTGGCGTGACAGATTTTACACCGTTCTGATCCTCCAAAATTTCCCCGTCGTACTCCAATTCCGCCTGCTCGTCCGGAGTCGTGGGATGTTGCTTTTGCTGTAACGTATGTAAAGGGTTCTCCCACACGAACACGTCCGCCGCCGGACTGCATCTCGCCAATTCCGTCTCCGTCTCGCTCTCCGGTAGGTCACTTTCTCTCTTCGATAGCACGCAGTCGCATTGCAGCTCGCTAGGCGGAGAAGGTCCGAACACTTGTCGATCCAGCGACTCCAGTTCCAGTCTTAACTCTCTGGTCATTGATGTGGTCATCGGAAAGAAATCCGTAGGATCGTCCGGCGAGCTCGGCTCATCCCTCAACACTCTGATGACGCCGCTTTCGCTCGAGACACGTCTGCGTTGGCATACATCATATTTTTTTAATCCCCTAACTTTGAGAAATACGATCTGCACGAATAACTTGATTCAGAAGACATACTTGCAAAGGTAATTACCTGAGTTCAGGTTCGGCATCGCTCGGCATCACTTTACTACGATTGAGACTAGTAAAATTCAAGAATTCATTCAAATTCTTCACCACTCGCGCACATTTCTTTTCGCCAGAGTTGTCGCTCTGTTCATTGTTCTTAGTCTGTTCTTTGTTAGGGGCGGACAGCTTCTCTTTCAATTCCAGAAGATTCGAGTGTTTCGATTTAACAGGAAGAGAATCTGTACTTAGGCACTTTTCTGTCGACTCGTTATTCCTTTTGTTTTTTGTGCTGGTCAGATCGTTTTCTGAATCGGAAAACGCTTCGTACGGCGAGCTGGATCTAAAAATGGGCGTTTTATTACAAGAATTTTTACTTTAAGTTGCCGTTTGAACTTCAATCAACAATGCGAAAGAGAAATAAACAGGAGAATTGTTTCAAGTACGAGCAATTGTGCAAATAGGGAACCTTTTCGTTTCTCCGTTAACCTCGGTAGACGTTTGCAGAGTTGATTCCTCGGTGCTGAAGGCTTTCCGCCTCACGCTGGCGGCAATACTGGCTGAGGAACTTTGTCGTCTAATAGCACAGACCTTGGTGTACGCGTTCTCGCGGATATGCTTCACGTTCGGACTCGGTGGTGGCGACGCTGGCGGAAAAGGCACCTCGGCAAGACTCAGTTCGCCGTTCGGTGGTGACGCTGGTAGAGCCGCCCACAGAACTTCGAGCATTCTAAGCGCATCGTCCAACGCAAACTCACGTTTCATTTCCAGCAACAGCCAACGATAGCAAAAGAGCAGATCGTCCGCTTGGTGGGACTTCAAGTACGAATAGAAGTCGGGGTCATAGTGTTGAAGACCTGCAAGAAAATATCGTATCTTATCCCCCTTTTTTGTAAGATATAAATATCTCATAAGGAGAATACCAAAGGTAGTTATCTTCGATTTTGCTGAATTTAATATATATTATAGCACTTTTCCACTACCCTTTTACTAATTCAAAGCCATTCGACCCAACTCTCAAACGAAAAAAAAGAGCAAAGTTTACTGTATTTCTATACTATATTGTATTAACAAGTTTTTAATTATTAATGACGATATAATGATATTATTCTATTAAAATGAAAATATATAGATTGTAGGGTATTTCGAATAAAACGGAAGCTTGAAGACTAAATAAATTGCGAGAGACGTTTCTAATAATTATTTACCTTCTGCGAGATGAGCGAATTTAGTGGTCATGGCGATGCCGTCAAGCATAAAGTTGTCCTTCAATCTTCTCATGAGGGCGCAGAGGCAGATGTAGGCCTGTGCTTCGTCTCGCATCGTGACAAGAAGGGGTGAGGCCAAGTCGCTCATGCCCTGGCAGTAACTTACACTCGGGTGATTTAAGGCATACGTCGTCAAAATGTTGAAGAGACTCGCTATATTTTGATTGTCGTCCGAACCACCGTAAAACTTGTAATGCCTGTCCGTTCTGAGGACGTCCTTCCTCACCATACTGGTGACGTAGCCGAGATCGCCGACGTTCTGTCCCTTTTGCACCAGCACTCGCCACCGTTCGCGTAGATTCTGGTATTCCTGCGCCTTCCTCTTCATGTAGTCCATCCGCTCGCGACCCGACATACCCTCCGGATACACGTTCAAGATATGTTTCCAGACTACCTTGCGCAAGCTAGGCTCGATCCCACCGAAGTAAATAACCGCCCTCAATTCCTTCGAGTGCACCACCTGGCCGATCGGATCTAGAAATCGACGAAACTCCGCGTCCGTCAGAGGCGGTCTCGGAGGCTGTACACTCTGCTGATGAGACGACTCCTCGCCCAAGTTGCCCAATGCACGTTGCACCATATTCAGCGTTCTTTCCATCTGTGACGAAAGATTAAACGCGAGATTGGATACACCTGTTAACTGTAATGAATAATCATGAAAAGAAAAAAATAATAAAATAACAAAGCAGTAAATGTAACAATAAAGAAATTAATAGATGATAAACAATTATACAGAAATAATGAAGAGACTAAACGAAATAAAAAAATAAACTGAGGCAATCTTAATAAAATTACCGAGAAGATTCGTATGTGACTTTTAACCGAATGAAAAATATGCACTGAAGGAGTAAATTTTTCCCGTTTTGCCCTCTTCGACATTTCTGCACGAGTGCTAGGCGTACGTGGAATTTTCAATGCTGCCTTCTGCGACTGCTGATCGTCACTGAAGCCGCGATGGAACTTACTTTATTCATTATGAGACCGGGCAACTTGGGTGTCCTGTAAGGAAACCCGGTCTCCTGCTGACGTGTCGAAACTTCCTGCGCATTTTGCTCCCAGTAGCACTCGCAGTCTCCAGTTTCGCCGAAAGGTTTCAGGTTTACTTGCAGATAGAGATACGGTTCCGACGCACTGAAAGATATTGTATTAGATGCTAATAATTATCACAGAATTGATACTGCTTTATCTATTAAAGCGGAATTAATCAGTTGGGTACCTGATAAATGCGGCGTCCAAATCCCAGTCCGAGAGGAGAAAGAGATACGTTTCCGACCCATAGTCATCGATCGCACGATACGAGACAGTGAATTCCCTGCGGCATACGAGCGATTTTTACGGCATTCTACTCAATATTTCACGGTACGCTTCGATAAATTCAAGGATATTTATACAGGCATTTGCCGCAAATAACTCTTTTGTGATGTTTTGATGTTGCTACAACGATTTGAGCGACGAAAAATAACGCGCGTGCATCACCTATCATATTATCTATTCATATTGCATCACGAATAAAAAGAGAACGAAGAATTATATTATTAAACTAAAGAATTTTTTTTCAACGTTATGTATTAAATACAAATCGAGACATGTGCCAATGAAATAATTTTGAACGTAAAGTTTATCTTAAAACTAACTGATAAATGTGATATATTATTTTTACTATTCGAGTACCACACAGCACATACACACGCTATTGATTCTTCATATCAAAAAGATGCTGACGAGCCGCAATAAGAGCGTTGATAACGCGTTCAGTTCCTATTCTAAGAACTTAATTAATTCGATTAGAAATAAATAAAAAAAGACTCTCTACGTAGCAAATTCTATTTTTACTTCAGATACTTTTCAGCGTGAAACAGGCGAAGTGTAAATGTGCTGCTTAGTATTTTTCGCAAAAATTTTTACAAACATCCCTGAACAATTAAATCACATTAATAAATTAGATTATTATTAATATGTCTTACCCCTTTATGTCGAAAGCCTTTACGAGTATGCTTTGCAGCACTTCTATCGATGTTATTTGGGGATCCACACTAAATTTGCGGTATTCAGGTTGATGTCTCGTTTCGCACTTCTAAAGAAAAGAAGAACATTTCCGCTGTCAATCTTCGTAAGAGACATTGTAAGTAGATATCATAAAGGCACAGCAAATTTGTGCACAGCCGTATAACGTGTCTTGTACGTTGTATCGTAATTAATTTGTTATATCAATGATAATCTTGCAATAATCGATAGCCGACTCTCTCGAGGTCATTTTGAAATAAAAGTATCAAAAATACCAAAAATACTACAATGGATTTTAAATGAGAAGTGTTCAAGGCTGACGAATTGAAATGTCCGAAAGTCACGCCAATGGGGCACGATTCATTGAAATAGTGGTGAAAATGTTCTCAATCATCAATTCTACTCTCGATAACGTGCTCCGTATTCTGCGTATTATTACTTTTTCTATTGCATAAATGGATTAATTAATATATTAAGCTTTTTAATAATAACAACAGCAGATTAAAAATCCTGAGTGTGAGCGTTTAACAATTGAACTGCCAGAGTTATCGCATGTACGAGGGTATCATGAATGAATGGCGATTCTCAAATCTTCACCACTGCAACGTACTGTACCTAATCGTGCGAGCTTGGAATAATTTAATAATTCAATTTTGAACACTTTTCGCAAACAATTATAGCCCTTTTAGAATTAAGATTTTTATCTGCCGCATTGTCGTGCGAAATCTTGAGTATCTTTTGCCATTGTAATTTACTGTTCCATTATATATAAATATCTGCGTCGAATAAAGTATAGATTATATAAAAGTTTCCGCTTTTGACCATACATACCTTAACTTTGACGCGTACAGCTTCTCTAGGACAACCAAACATATTGCCGCTGTTTTGCATTGGTCCTTTTTCAAATAATATTTCAGGATGAATTTTCAACTATCATGATCTTTGCATATTGCCAGTCCCTTGTGCTTTGATAGCAATTCATGTCATCAATTTTAAGTGTTCAGTTGTCCATATATTTGATGACTACATCAGTGAAACAGAATGAACTAAAAGAATTGATAACCTGAATTAAAAATAGCTCAATTAACATACAATATGATATTAACAAAGCATATACATATATATTCATTTGTCCATATATTTGATGACTGCATCAGTGAAACTGAATGAACTAAAAGAATTGATAGTTTGAATTTAAAATAGCTCAATTAACATACAAGATGATATTAACAAAGCAAATAATATTCCCATGTCTAATTATAAATAAATATTTTCTAACGCTAGAACTACCAGGCTTAATCTACACGGAATACTACATAAAAATCTTGGAAAGAAAAAGAGAAATTTAGAAAGCTAGTCATCGCATTTAAATAAGATTCAGGGAAAATTGCGGAAATTAAAATGTTTAAAAAATGAGTAATAATTATAACAAAACTGTAGAACAAGTCATTTTCACTTCTTCGGTAGTTCCAATGTTAAGGTAATATTAATTGCAGCAACCAAATTCAACGAGTAGAACGAGTTTCATAAATTGTGAGATACGAGGGGTAAACCGCTCAGGCCATTGTGGTGTACAGATTTGCGGTGTTACTGGACATTTTTTGGGGCCTTGCTGGGGCATTATAAACATAAAATAAGATAAAGTATTGCCCACTGGGCATTAGTGGGCATAGGTGTGCATGATTTTGATCAGCGTTTTACCCCTCGGTGAAATATTACCACCCGTCATAAATTATTATATTGAAATGTCGGTGTTCAAGATACATTTCAAACTTTATTAACCGAGATCGGACCGTCTCATGTGTATCAAAGATTATCCCGCCATATACTTCACAGTTACTTAGACTGCTACTCTGAAACAGTTCCTGGCCTCGAATAACACTGTATGATATTTGGATAATCCGAATAGCCAAGTTTGTCAAGAATAGATTTTCAACGTGCCTGTCGAGTGCTGACAGAAACACAGGATAATTCAGAAACTCTTGTACAAACGTTGAAGCCGGTCTCGATACAGAAAGCAAGGGACAAATGTTGGACACACACGAGTCTGGAAATAGCCGACTTATCTACAAGTTACAATCGACAGATTCAACGCTTCCCCCAGTGGGAATATGTTGCTGAAAGTATTACGAAAAGTGAGTTATTGAAGAATTATTGAATCACAGGGTTGGGAAGTAAAATCCAACAAGTTGTTGACCCACGCATCAATTGCTCTGCTCAACTGACGTTGCCAATAAGATTCTACCTGCGACGTGGATACATCGAAGGCGAGGTCTGAGATCCCCGGGTACCTCATAGAAATGTTCGGAATGGATTCTGATTGGAATTATTCCGTTTCCCTTAGAAAACACAATAGAAATCTAGGAGACACTTGAACAATTCCGAATATTTCCACAATAGGTGCCCTGAAAGGTTGTGACATTTGTCATGAATTGTGAGCGGATAAACTGAACTGAATTTGTTACGTTGGTCACGCATCATTGTAAACTTCAATCGAGGGGGAAACCACTGAGGGTATTGTGGTGTACAGATTTGCGGCATTACTAGGCATTAGTTTGGGCATTGTAAAGATAAAATATAAGATAAAGTAACGCCAACTGGGGCATTAGTGGGCATTGGTGTGCAAGATTTTGGTCAGCGGTTTCCCCCTCGACTTCAATATTCTATCAACTTGAGGTAAAACATGACGTCTGTGCTTTTGTCGAACGTAATCCTTCGATTATAACTCACAAACCAGGTATTTCCAGACACGTGTATACAATATTGTTCCTTGTTTGGAGAATCCACTCCCTCAAAGTTTGCGCAGGTACTTCTGAATCGCCCTGAGAGTACAACCGAGTGCAATGGCGAACCGACTGCAGGAACCGGGCAAAGTCTTGCTGTTCTACAATCATTTAAACGAGTCCATTTAAATGTCTACAAAGTGAAATTCTGTTCGACTTCCGCCGACAATATGCTGTCAGATTGCATCGACAGGCTTCGTCGGGAATACACGAGCTCGACGCAGACACACCCAGATGGCCAAATCTGTCAGAAGAGATTTCATCAAACGCCTACGAGTTTCAAAGGCAGAAAGACTGCAGATTGCACGCGGGAACTGATATATTCGACATGTCGCCAGCGTGTCAGCAGAAATACAACAAAATCTGCTCACATAACTGGACCTGCTCGGTTTCTGCCGACAATCTGCCGACAGCGTACATTCTGCAGACTCTGCTGCTAAAACAAACGCTGACACAGACGTCTACGCCTTTGACGCGGGTTTCTTTTTGCTGACTGGGCAAACGATATCGGATCTGTTAATCCAACTGCAATATATCCAATTACATCTGCATGTCAATCTGTCGTACCGCGGGCGGCTTGCCGACCGGAGACTGCGGCGTCCGCGCGGGTCAGTTCTGCATCTTGCAACATAGCGCAAAACGCTAAAAGCGAAGCGGCTTTGTCTCTCGCCAAGGGGACGGAGCTAGGAAGAGACAAGGCCACCCACTTTTTTTTCACTATAGTGCAAGATAAGAATTCACCGCCGTGCGTGTATATACATGTATGTTATATACTATACGTGTGCATATACTCAACCTACGATGTGCGCTCCGAGAAAGTACTTCTTGTCGCAACGAGACATGGCTCGCTTTCTAACTCGCGTAATTACACGATCGGGACGGTCATGTGTGTCTGGCAAGAGCGCGCGAGCGGGTGTTCAGGGACGATCGGGACTGGCGAGTCTCGACGTCGACGTCAACGATCGGTATGTTTTTCTTTTTTTTTCAACGTGGTCACACGC
>NW_011967098.1:337408-340444 GCF_000949405.1 Vollenhovia emeryi
ATTATTATTTGTTTTGATTAAAACAATATTTGTCAATTTGTCAAATATTTTTTCTTCTTTATTAAAGGAATTGCCATGAAATTTTAAAAATTCCTTATTCATGATTTCAGCTGCTTTGAGGAAATGTGTGGACGGATACATGCAATTGCCTCTGGAAACTGTGCAAATCCAATCATTTGGTGGATTGAGCAAAAATTTAGTTGGAATTCCTAAATCAGTGTAACGGTTGCGAAATCTGTGTGCTACATAGCCCGTTATATATAAAAGTGCATTGTGTTCTATTATTTCTTGATTATTTAGTGTTTCAAACTCTTCGAATAATTGTAATTCTTGAAGGCTAGGTTCATAATTACTTAAATCATTCACTAGAAAAATAAATAGTTAATGCGTTATTAAAATATATCTCAACATTAATGTCCAACAATAGCTGCGTTCAGCAGACACAAATGTTGAGTGAGCGTTCAGTGATTTCTTAATATGATTTGCTGGATCTAAAAGTATTAACCAATCATACTGAGCGCTCACTCAACAGTTGTGTCTGCTGAACGCGGCCATTAATAGCAGAATAGCGTTTAAACATGTTATTGACGTTAGAGACGTCATTAAAATGTCATGTAACGCCACTTTGCTTGAATAGTACGATTGGGTATTTATCACCTATTTATGTACCCTTTTGTAATATAATCTTTGCGAATGCAGCACTGAAACGTGAACTATCAAGGCACAAGTATACATTATCAAACAGTTACAATTTTATACCTTCTGCTGTGTCTTCTGGTATGTTATGTTCACTCATTTCTTTCTTTTCTGTGATATCGGCATGTCCAATTTGAGGGAAATCCATTAATACATCATCTGCTTCCTCTGAAGATAATTGGTCAGTCAAAAATATGGAATCTGGGCTATGTACATCCGTCATGGTAATAAAAGAATCACAGGTTTTATCCCCTTCGGTATTTTTGTGTGCAGACACTACGTGTTCGGAATGTTTCCCAAGTATGTACCATTTCAATCTATTTTTTAATTCCACGGGTGTGGGATGATCATATCCACTTCCCATGGATCGTATATAAGAAAAAAAATTTTCAAGAATGTCTTGATTTAAACGTCTTGTCAACACATATTGTATGTTAAACGTATCAGACGAGAATTTCTCCTGTAAATATGTAAACATTTCTTGCAACGATGTGTTACACAATAAAATGCCTTTCTGAAATTGCAACAAACTCTTTCTGTGCCCGACTCGCATTTCTGTCACAAGTTCATTCATTTTTTGAAGAATCTGATTTTGTTCTTGTATACTGACACCATAAGCATGTGATACGCTGCATTTGCCATATTTCAACGAACTGTTTAAGATATCGAACCAGTTGTTAAATAGTTCAAAAATCTCAAATGTATTTTTCCAATGTGTTCTGCCAAAATAATTATGTTCACCACACCATTTAATAGCTAATGCATTTGTTTTTGAGAACAGTTGGACCGCTAATTTAACATTTTGCCGCTGTGTCCCTTTTACATCAAGATGTGTTGTTGTTAACTTATGGCATATTTTTAACTCCCCGTTATTTAATGTTAATAATTTTTCTAGACATGTTTTATCTACACAGTTTCCTTTAATATTGAATCCTGAGTCTAGGAAATTATTTCTGGCTAATTTTATAAGATGCGGAACATCTGCATAAAAATATATTTTGTAGGAATTGTTAGCAGGGTGCAAAATGAAACATTGTTTCTTGAAGTCTGTTGCAGTTTTGTCCTTGGAATGACTTGAATTTTCAACTCCGATACGTAACTCGTTCCACAACTTCATATTAGTTGGACCCATATCACACGTTATAGCAACTACAATATAGTTCATTTCATACAGATGTCGTATGACAGAAAATAAAATATCACTGGACATTGGTGTATCAAAATTATAATATATTGGTTGCTTCCAATTTTTAAATAAACCCCGAGCCATGATGAACAAGCAAGTTTTATGAGGTCCATATATTCTTTGCGCTTTTCGGTCAATGTCAAACTTATTTGATATATATACATCATCAAATGTTAGAACCGTTAATTTCTCTACTGTTGACAACTGCTGTCCTTTATTTGCCATAATGTTCATGACATCTTTTAAAATTCCAGGTGAAACGTTAAAATTACTTATCCAAGTATGTAACGTTGTTAAAGATGGTAATGGGATATTTTTAACGTTTCTCAGATATTTGTAAGCTTTGGGGCTCAAAGAACGTAAAGAAATAGCAGACGTTATGTCTTCAGCTGACCATCGTACGCGACTGCGAGTTGACGACATTAATATTGCAATTTGCCCTGCTGTAAATACTTTACGCAAAGCATTGATAGCTATTTCTTCAGCTTCTTTCTGCACATCCTTTTTTATTTGTGTTACTTCCGCTCGTAATTGTATTATTTCCTTACTTAATTGGACATTTTTATTTTCCAATTCTCTGTTTTCTTTGAGGAGTTGTTGCTGCTTTCCTTCTGAATTTCGAAGCTGTTGCAATATGTCCGTTTCAGTGTTATTTGTGCCACTTTCTGTATTTCTGTAAAATAATTTTTGATACAAAACAAACATTGAATATGATAGATAAAACTGTACACACAATACAATGCAGCTACATACTTATGTAGTTGTATCATATCATTATGTTCTTTTGTAATATCCATAGATTCATCTATCTTATATTGTGCAGGCTCTTCTGTTTCCATATGTTGTATAGTGTCTTCATGTGACAAATGTTGTTTATTTTTTGCATGCTGCTTGAATGTAAGCTGTTTATATGTTGGTATACCAGTCCTTCTGCAACGACATCAAAACATTATTAGTTGTCTTTATATACGTATACATTAAACAATATAATTTTTTTATCGTATGGAAATTACGGTTTGTTATTTATTATATCCTTTCTGTTGTTTTCCTTTTGTAATATTCTGTCTGTATTGTTTTCTGTATTTAATACTAATTGTTTGGATGGAACAGAATCTTTTTTTAAACGTTTCAATTCTTTGATCGGTGTAGTTTTT
>NW_011967098.1:344078-348316 GCF_000949405.1 Vollenhovia emeryi
ATCTATTTTTGATTGATTTTGTCTGTATTCTTTCCAAATTGATTGATCTAACTCAATCTGATGTCCTTGATTATCGCCGAGAATTATTTCTACGTAGGATGCACGAGGTACTACTCTGATTCCAATATCTATGTATTTGAATGCTGTAGATGTCAGCGGTAACCTCCTGCACATGATACGCGGTGGGGTATGCGGTTTATCGTTAGAACTGAAAGAATATATAAAGTAAAATAAATACAATTATACGTGTAAAAAGTGTGTGCAAATATGCAGTAGCTTTATGGTACTCACACGTCACCACACTGTTTCTTGCACGATACCCCAATCAGCAGACAATGTTTTAAAAATATTTTTAAAACATTGTCTGCTGATTGGGACAGTTTCATCTTGAGGAACGGATGGCGTATAACTGCTTCGATGAACATATCGTGTGTAACGGCGATTGTTAAAACTGTTTGAAAAATACAATTAAATGTGGAAAATGGTAAAGGAAAATATACGATAACTTTGTAGTACTTACACGCTACGCTGTTTCTTGGTGGATGACATTTCCTGAGGAGTGTAATAATTCATTCTTGCAAAGGAAATCTTAAGGCCTATCAGGACACGAAGAAACTGGATGATAAATACGAACTTCTTGTCTAACGATGCGTTCGTGGGTCCCAACGTATTCTTAGTTCTCAATCTCGTATAAAATCTCCTACTGTGGTACAGCGGGCTTCCGGACCGTTTATATACCATAAAAAAGTCGCTGTCAGCAGCCAGGTTTCGGCGTTTGATCTCATACCATAAAACATAATACGTGTAGCTGTGGTATCGGTGCTAATCAAAGGCATCCTCAGTGATATCTATTACATGCTGACGCAGTAGGTGCGAGTTTAAACGTGGAACTCTCTGACATCACGCATCTAGACAAAAAAGTCGCTGTCAGCAGCCAGGTTTAGGCGCTTGACCTCATGACTCACGCCATGGATGCGCGCAGCTGTGTGTCTGCGCTAATCATTTGTATATCGTCATCTTCCGATGAAATCTATTACATGCATGTGTCGCGGATTGCCTCGCGCCGCGGACCTCCCCGCGCCGCGGATCGCGTAGCGCCGCGGTCCTCCCCGCGTACTCGCGGATCGCGTAGCGTCGCGGTCCTCCCCGCGCCCCCGCGAATCGCCACAGAATATCTCCTTCCCCGCGCCCCGCGGATCGCCGCGGAATATCTCCCTCCCCGCGCCTCCGCGGTTAGCCAAGCGGAATAATAAACGCGGAACTCCTCGACATCGCCCAAGGAGCGCCAATGCACGTATAATGCGCTCTAAATGTGCATTAAAATTCTCATTAAATGCGAATTGTACATGCACATTTAAAGCGCATATTTGTCCCGCATTAAATGTACATTTAATGTACATTAATTAATGCGCATTAAATGCGCATTAAATGTATAATTAATGCGTATTTATCGTGGCAGTGCATTTAAAAAACTACACCTACGTTCATCGAGGAGCCCAAATGAATAACCAGTTCTGTACTATATTAGAATGCTTACTGCAATGCTTAGAGGTCGGGCAAGAAAACAAATTATAGGTTGCTCAAGTTCGTTTCTTTTTCTGTCTAGACAGAGAAAAAAATGGGTGTCTAGCAATCTAATTCTTTTTTTCATGCCGGCCTTTAAGCATTGCAGTAAATATTTTGCAGTATAGTTCATTGGGGAAAACTGAAGCTTCTCCAGCTTATTTATCCTATAGGGGACTTAAGGATCTACACACGCCTCTACACGTTGATGCTTTAAATGTAGAATTAAGAACAAAGATAGTGTGAAACCATTTATTTAAAATTTTATTTATATAAAATTTATATAAATTTAAAAAACAAACTTATAATTTATCTTTGGCAAAATTATCATTTGTAAAAGGCCTAATTTCTACTACCAAGGTAGAAAAAAGGATATTTACTCTTTTTCATCACTTAGGAACTTTTAGTTGAAACTATTAAACTTAAAAAACTATGCTAATATATGTAATTAATTATAATTATCACAAAAGCAACAGCTTTCGAACTCAAGATTATATTTAAGACGGTCTTAAATATAAGAATCAGCTATGAATGTTGACCTAGCGATTTGCGTTCGCCATTGGTTGTAGAAAATTTCGAGGTGTACATACAATTTGCATTAATTACGCATTTGAAAACGCGCATTTTGAACACACAATTAATGCAGTTTAGAAGCCAATGCAGTAAAATGCGCATTAAATGTACGTTATACGTGCATTGGCGCTCCTTGGGCGTTCACCTTGATAAGAAAGTCATCAGCCAGGTTTCTGCGCTTGACCCTGTGACTCATACCCGTCCAGGTGTTCGATGACAGGTCAGCACCTAGATATCTGTTACATGTCACGTAGTGACAGGTCAGCATCTTGCGTGACGTCAAGGTCGCGTACTCCCCCTCCTCCCTGCGGTCCCCTCGCCACGGAGTACCCCCTCCCCGCTGTCCCCTCGCCGCGGGGTACCCCCCCGCCCCGTTCCCCCCTCGGAGCTCCATGGGTTAGAATCCCCCTATATACCCTACTCACGGTAACGACCACCAGGAAACCACCTCTTCGACGACGACGCTCATCTCTATCTCTATTCTCTCTCTCTCTCTCCCTCTACCTATATTCCTGTCTCTTTCCTTCTTCTATCTCTCTACTTTTCCTTTCTTATTCCCACCTGCGGTTGCGCGCCTTTATACTGGCGTTCCTCCGATCTTCCTTCTGCGGTTGCGCGCCTTCAACGGCGTTCCTCCGATCCTCCGCCTCCGGTTGCGCGCCTCCAACGGCGTTCCTCCGGTTCTCCTCCATCGGTTGCGCGCCTTCGTAACGGCGTTCCTCCGGCGGGAAAACATCACCTTTCCTCGAACTGGCATTGAGCAGCCAGTCCTCACCAATCTCCTCCACGTCGTCGACACCAGTCACCAGGTCTGAACCCCGCAAAAGAAAGGGGGACCTTTTCCGGCGTAACCAACCTCAGTTCCCGCTCGTTCTCGGGGCAATTTCGCAGAGACCCCTCGAACAAACAGAATCTCACTCTAAAATTGGTACACAGCGAAGACTTACCGATCTTACGTTTTTCAAATTTCTATTAACTTCAGTTATTTCTTCTGGTTTGATGGATAGTTAACTTAATCTCTTTAATTTTGCTACTTATTCCTTTCACTTTCAGGTTAATTTTAACCACGATCAAATTAGTCACTCTCGGGTCCCCTACTACAATTATATTAATCAGAAGTTGCCTAGAATGCAGTGATGATGGCAATGAAATCGATTACTATAATCGAAGAATCCATCTGAGCATTCTACAAAAAAAGACAACGTCTGAAGTTTCAATTTCACTTCATCCCCCGTGACTTTGAAGCTATTACCTTTCTCTGAGTGTCTAATTAAGGGATTATATTAATTAGTAATAAGTTAGCATTAGTTACAATCATGACTAACAGCATGCATAGCTTCCCCCGCTTTGTAACTCAGCTAATTCGAAATGCGTCCCGCAGGCACTCCCAGAAATGGGCAGATAGAGGCAAGCCCTCTACATAATCATTTAAATTACTTTCCTTTTCTTGTTGGATATAATTAGAGATAGACGAATACATTCCAATCTATCCTCTCATTTTCCTTGTCTCTCTATGAGACACGCGTCCCCACGAAAATCGGACGTAACAGGTGTATTATTCTCCTACCACCAGAAAAACTTTTTCGGCGCGGTGTCATACCCTTATGAAAAAATACACTCAATCATACGTTGACGGTCCGAAATAACCATCAAATTGAGTGTAAACCTTCATGAAACACTCAATTATGAAGGTTTACACTCAATTTGATGGTTATTTCGGACCGTCAACGTATGATTAAGTGTATTTTTTCATAAGGGTATGTCGCGCGTTCGCTTGCTGCGCGTCGTTCGCCCGCTCACCGCTCCCCGCTCGCCTCCGTCTCTCATCGATCGATGCGTGACTCCACCTCTCGCTATCGGATCTTGAGAGATGTCAACAAATACACCATTTTGCATATCTGCCGAGTCCGGCCTTCCGCTCCTCCGTGCACTTATTGGCTCAGACGTTTTTCTTAATTACGCGATAATAATTACGGATTTTGTAAAATGGTATATAACTTTTCTTCTCAGTTTGACCCAATCTACTATAATCTTTGGAGTCGTCCAAATCGAATCCGACACCCTGTATAAAGCTACAAAATTCTTGCATAATGCATCTCCAA
>NW_011967099.1:0-7900 GCF_000949405.1 Vollenhovia emeryi
TAATACCAGCCTAAGGCTCTAGCGCGCGTTCCAGTTAGTATATTTCAGTGGGCGTGACAAGCAATTCTTATGTCTTAAATCATTCAGTATCATAGATAGGAAATCAATGAAATTTTGAATCCGGCTAACTTCTATTTAATAAATATTTAATTAAAATTATCTGGATCACTCATAAACCTTTTTAATTGCATTACAAACGTCTTCATACGAAATACCAACGATTCCATATAAAAACTTTATCTAATTTATCTATTGGCGCTAAGTATACGGTGGAAAAATAATTAATTAATTACAAACAAACGAATGATTCACAAACCTTTCTAATTGCACTACAAACGTCTACATACGAAATACAAACGATTGCATATAGGAGTTATTTAAAAATATGTTCAGTCGGTGTCAAGTATGAACGAATATTAAGGGCTGACTTTTGCGTCCGACCGAACGCAGTCAATGTGAACGGAACCTTGACCCACTTCGCGATGCGCCGGAAGATGGCGGGGGTGATGCGCGCGCACCGACAGCGCCAGCTACACTCCGTTCGGTTGAGCAAGCGTGGCTAATCAAAGCACCAAAAGGTAAGCCGCGAGGGCTGTTTATTTTTGGTTTTTCGTCGGTTAGCTGTGCTCCGCGTAGACAATTTGCTCGAGTAATGCGCATCTTGACCAAATCAAAGCGCGGATCGTGCTCAAAAAACAGGTGACGAAGCATCAATGACCGCGGAAACGTAGGTGTGAACGCGCCGGACGGGCCTTGTCGGGCATCTTGCCTAGTAAAGCGAGCTCCATTGCCCACCCCCCGCGCTACCCCGTTCACCGTTTGTCTGTCCGTCCGTTGCTCTCGCTTCATCTCCCTCGTCGATCCCGCGTTCGCGCCGCTCTAACCAATTCTCCCCGCACGATGTGGACAGCGGTAGTCTCCGTCGCCGTCGCCGTCAATGGCAACGCGTTCGCGCATCGTGTGTAGGAGCCAGTGGGCGAAGAGAGCGTGACACCCGGTTACACGTGCAACCTCTTCATCGGCCTTCGTCGCCTTTCCCCTCGTCTGCTACGCCTGCCGACCTTAGCACCTTAATAACGGGATTTTCCCCACCGTTTCTTCTGTCGCAGAAAAATGAGCAGCTCCGAGGAGGTGTCCTGGATCTCGTGGTTCTGCGGTTTACGCGGGAACGAGTTCTTTTGCGAGGTGAGTGATCATGGGCGCGCCCCCCAGTCTTGTCCCAACTGTGTCTAAATGCTTGGCAATGCGTGTCTCTCGACACTGGAGAGCCTAATTGTTCTCACTGGCTGTAACTTGGTGCGAGAGCAAGATGCTTGTTCTGCAAACTTGTTCATTTATAATTGGAATAGGAGTAGCAGGAGTAGCATTCAGCTACAAGGAACGCCACTTTGTTTTTCTATTTATCATCATGCATACATGTTGGCAGTGACTTTGTACACACAATTGTGTCGCGCTTTGAAATGTACAACTGAATTTCTATTTTGTTACATTTAAATCGTAACTGTGATAATTATACACATTTAAATCCTAATACTTTGCAAGTAACACCTGACGCTGGACAATTTTTATGACCCGCGTTGTCGTTAAAGATTCCTTTTCGTTTTTTTTAATTTCGTTGAATATTGTTTCTTAAAACTAGTTAAAAATCACAGAAAACATTTATCCGTTTGGCCGTTCAATGACGAACCACGAAATGCATGAATTTATCCGAACGACAGGCAAGGTGTTAAAGTGTATTTCTTTCCTCGATATAGAGGAAAGTCCCCTATTATGAGATAGCAGGTTTTCAGCATCCAAATTCAATTGTAAATCTCTGTTCGCGACGTTTACGTGATCTAACAATGAATTTTCCACTGCACAGATTTCGCTCCAAGGGCAATACATTTATGGCGAAACCAAAAAATGTTACCTACTTTAGCAGAAACCGCGCTGTCTCGTATCAGGACCTTAATATTTTGTTTCTTATTCAAGAATAGCACGAGATCTCTTTATTTATTTATTTTTTTCAAATCATGTATAGGTGGATGAGGACTATATCCAAGATAAATTCAATTTAACGGGACTGAATGAACAAGTACCACATTATCGTCAGGCATTAGACATGATTCTTGATCTTGAACCTGGTAAGTCGTTGAACTGAATTATCAAGTGTAACCAAATAGAGAGAGAGAGAGGGGGGGAGGGACGTATGCCAAGTGTGACTGCTTGTAACATTCGTCATTCAATCTTTATTCGCTAGATGATGATCTGGACGACAATCCAAATCAGTCAGACTTGATCGAGCAAGCTGCAGAGATGCTCTATGGTCTCATACACGCACGTTACATACTTACCAATCGTGGCATCGCTCAGATGATCGAGAAATACCAAGCGGGCGATTTCGGTCATTGCCCGCGAGTTTACTGCGAATCCCAGCCGATGTTGCCGTTAGGACTCAGTGACGTCCCTGGTGAGGCAATGGTCAAAAGCTACTGTCCTAAATGCATGGACGTTTATACACCGAAGAGCTCGAGACATCATCACACTGACGGGGCGTATTTCGGGACGGGATTCCCACATATGTTGTTTATGGTCCATCCTGAATATAGACCAAAACGTGCGGCAAATCAATTTGTACCTAGGTAAGTATCAGATTATATCAATGTGCAATAAGTATTTTTAATACAATGAAACCTCGATTTCGTGGATCCTGACCTAACAGATTTTGGACGTGTGGACAAATGGACAAATAAAAATACGCCTCACGTGCATTTCATATTGCATTTATTTCGGATAGCATAGGACAGACTTTCATTTTGGTTTTGTCTCAGTCTGGTTCAAGTATCAGTATCGTAAAGTCTGGTTGTATACAAAGTGTTTCCGTAATTCCTGAATTGTGATTTTATTTATATTAAATAATGTTGCAATCTTTAACGTGATTTACACAATTTAAAGTGAAAGATAAAGAAGCTAAAAATGTGCGTGGGAATTTAAATGTGGCACAAAAATTGGAGCCAATTTAGAATTTTATTTGAAAAATGGTAAAAGGTGTTCCTCTACATTAAATTTAGTTAAAGGACTTTTGGCCCTAACGTAACTCAAACTGGTCTGTTAGATCGAGGTTTTACTGTAATAAAATAATTAATAGACTAATTAAATTGCATGGCGAGAGAGAGAGAGAGAGAGAGAGAGAGAGAGAGAGAGAGAGAGAGAGAGAGAGAAATTCTAAAAGCATTAAATTATAATTTATTATCATTTTATGTTAAAATTAAAGAAAAATAATATATAATAAATTGATTATTCGAATACATAAATAGATTAATTAAATGGATCTCAATTATACAAATATTGAAAAATTCTAAATTTTACTTTAGAATGATCAAATTTGCCTATTTTTCTTGCTATTATCTTTAATCTTTTAATGACACATTTTCAAATGTTCATTGTTCACGTGAAAAAAAAAAAATTACATAAAAGATAGAGATGTTGACCGATGTTCACCATTAATTCCTATTTTTTGCCTGTATATACAGTAAGTTTTTACATTAAATTTATTCAAATAAAATAAGTACAGCGTGTACTCATGTAATATTTATTCATGCTAATGAATATAATTTTTATATTAATTGAAAAATGTAATTCAGATGAAACAAAACTTGATTTTTCACGTGTATAGAGTAGGAAGTTTAAAAGTTAAGATCATTTTTATTCTTCCAGATTATACGGCTTTAAAATTCATCCTGTAGCATATCAGATCCAGCAACAGTCTGCGTCCACGTTCAAAGCACCATTACGGGCTCTCAACTATAATAACGGAAAGCGTTAAAATTATCTTCGGAGTAGCCTAGAATACTTCCTTTCATTACTCACAATTCCTTATTTCGTCCTTAAAGATTTAAATAAAATATTTTTTATATCTCTGTTTCCTCAATACGTTGCCGCGCGAGAGAGACACGTTCTTCGAAGCTGCTCATTACAGCTCTTTTGATTCGTTCATTGTCGCTCTTGAATTCGTATCTGACATTGTACGAAGAGAAGAGAAAAAAAAGAGGAAAAGAGAGGGAGAGCGTTTAGTTTCGTCGTGTGATTCATTGTCATGTTAATTTAAGCTGTAGCAACAGTCGTTTTCGTGAAGAACCAATATGTTTGTATAGAAACTTGAGCATTATTCATTAAAAGATAGAGGGAAGGAGAAGGAAAACACGCTTAGAATAATTATTAGATCATAAATAAGAAAAGAGATGATTATAAATAGAACGTATACCCGTTTTTGTACGAATCGCTTGTGTCATCATATTTGCTGCCAAGTAGTTCCTAAACATATGCAGGAGCAAGACTTCCTAAGAAAGTCGAAGAAGCGAATAGTACCGGGTTCACATTGGTTCTTTTCAAGATGAGGAATGATGTATAAAGGAGGAGCATAGCTGTTAAGTGTAACTTAATTTAGTCGCCGAGTAATTTGTGCGCGAACTGTGACAGAAACGATTTATTAACATAATTGCGTAGGTAATGGGTATAATTTACTCTTTAACAAAAACTCAAGTATGAGACAATATTTCAGAAGAAAAGGACGAATTTCAGAAACAAAGCCTGTGCATTTCCCAAAAAATTGCGAGAGAGAGAGAGAGAGAGAGAGAGAGAGAGGGAAGAGGATTAAACCGACAGCCTTCGGTTTTTATCACAGTTTCCAAGACATTTTTATGGACACCTAGCATCGATGGAAGTCGACAATTCTGCGATTAGAAGATAAAATTCTGTGTACAATTTTTAACATTCAGCAGCAGCAAAACTAACATTCTCCTCATTTTGTATTCAGTACAATCTGTTTGTGAAATGACGAAGTTTGGAGTCGAATAGATTACATATTTCTAAATCATTTGGCATTAAGGAAAACTGTTGTATTATATTTCTACCTTAAATTAAAATATGACTTATTTACACGCTTTTTTTCTTTTAGACGACAAATTTAATCAAAAGTGAGTTCGCAGTTAATACATAATCTAATTACTTTTTATTACCACATATTGAATACATTTACGTAAACAAATTGTTTTATTTGTTCGCATATCGCATAAATACATTAATTTTTGCAAAATTAATGGCGTCTTGTGATCGTCGATTCGCTTAATGCTCACACCTTTGTATCTGTTATTGACTTGATTAGAGTTCCAGCTTCAAAACAGACTTCCTGTCTAAATCAGGATATTTAAAAATATTATTTTCAGTGAGTTAACAATAAGGATACAAGTTCCGCGTGCGAATTCGAAAATTCCCTAGATCTCAACCAATCGTGATTGAATTCACACAATAAAAAAAATTTTATGTTAAAGTTCAAAATCGAAACTAAATTTGCTACGATCAAAACTATAAAAAAGAAACAACTATTGTTGATCTCGAAACTTAAGAAACGCATGCGAATATTCGATAAATTTTTTAATTAAACTTACTCTTTTAGTTCCTTGGTTAGAAATATTTATCACTCACATTTTATAATCCGATACTTAGGTATAAATAATATATAACAACTAACGATATATAATTTTATTATAATATATTTATATAATATTATAGATATAATGTATATAATATATTATACAGGGTGTCCCATTTTAACTTGGACAGTAAAATATCTCGAAAACTCAGCCCAGCAGACAAAAATGTTTCAGACAAAAGTTGTTTGGTTTCGAGGGGGCCATAAGATGGTACCATTGGTTTGACCTTGAAAATTATTTGAAGGTCACATAAAGGTCACACCAATTTTTTTGTAAATGGCATCCCCTATTTTCTATTACATATTCTTGTAGCTGACCTCGAGAGCTTTCCAAAACGCTGTAATAAAGTATTTTTTTATTAAGAACTTTTTGAGTTATTAAGGTTTGAAAGTTCCAATATTTTGACATAAATTACAAAATATCTTGTAAAATATTCATTTTTTTATCATCTTACCTTAATACGTTTTTGAACAGAATAATGATACAAATCAACCGGTGTAAAGAAAACACACAATTTTGTAACAAATATTAAAAAAAAATTTTTTAACAATTGTGTATTTTCTTGCTGTCTGCTAGGCTCAGTCTTCGAGATATTTTACTGTCCAAGTTAAAATGGGACACCCTGTATATAAATATAACAATATTAATGCTATAATATACATCTGCATACACATTGTAATATGCACACGATATAAGAGCGTAACAGATTCTGCATTCGAATGTCCCGCCGACGCGTCACTCCTGAAATATTCCTATCGCCTCCTCGCGCCCCGCCGTCAAATTGTCCCTAGACTCACGACCAATGGGCGCTGCGCTTGGCGAATTCAAACGCTGTGACGGCCGACCGGTAGAGAGTCGAGGTCGTGTTCATGTTTGAACAAGTTTGAAAGCCGTCGGTAGGGGCGATGCCGCGTGTGACATACGAGGGTGGAAGCGGCGCGCTGGTGTAAACAACACCCTCGCGTGTGACGCACCGATGAGCCCGCGATGCGCGTGCACTGTGTACCCTCTCGCCATCGATCGACGACTCGAACCGATCTACGGGAGGCTGGCTGCCCGGCTTGACTTGACAGGTGCGTATGGGTGCGTACGTTCGCGGCGAACCTAATGCTGTATTCTCCGCGTACTCGGATCGCGAGACCGACCGACTGGCGACTACTGAAGAATTGGCTTGCCGTCGAACGTCTTGATGGACTCTTGACGCTTGCGAGTTGCCGTCAACGTCTCCCCCAGATATAATATTTACTTGGAGGAACTTGTGTGGCCAACATTCATGTTGCTGACAGAAGAAGAGAGAGAGGGGGAGGGAAGAAAGTTGTAACCAAAAATTACCTCCTTTCAAACGATAAATATCTTTCTAGTAAACGGATTTTTTATATTTAACACAAATGCCTTTAATGGTCAAGCTGAATCTTACTACCTAATTCTATATTTTTCTTATTTTCGCATACACTTTTTTAAGGTGAACTGTCAGTTTAATAATGTTTCTGTATTTATATAATTCCTTATTTATCTCTAATGTCGCGTGCATTCTCCAATAAATTGTATGATAGAAAGGTTCAGTGGGAACATTTTTGTATAACTTTGCCAAAGAGAAACTCTTAGCAGCAAGAGTTTGCTTATATTATAGCAAAATGCGAAATTAATGTTGGCTTATACACAGTGTATTCAAAAAGTTCCGGGACTGGTCGCACACAGATCAAACAACGCCATGTATCGACTCCTCTTTAATATCAAGCTTCTACATAGTCTCCCGCCAATTCGATACAACGCTTGGAACGAGTCTTCAGGTCCATCATCGCCTTCTGGAACGCCTCCACTGGAATACTGTTCAGTTCCTTTGTCACCGCCTTTTCAATCGCCTCTACTGACTCATGTCGATGTCCCTTCATCTTCAATTTTAGCTTGGAAAAACAAAAAATAGTCTGGGGGGGACAGATCAGGTGAGTTTTGGAATGACTTTTACAACGAATGCGGCGTGTGAGGCCAAGTAGTCCCGTCTGGGCCGTTGAGCGGTTCACACGTCTTCCGACGGAAGATAAAATTTTTGATCCTGCGGGATTGAATCATCCAATAGGGATTGCATCATCCCGCGCGAGACTCGGTAGTTGGGCCTCTGCATTGTGTGACACGTTAGGAGATTTATATCATCAACTGTAATCTCCACACTATTGCCTATTGGATAGCCATGGCCGTATCGGTTCGCTTAGTGCGACCAAGTGCCAAATAACCGGAGGAAGAAGAAGAAGTGTGAGGCCAAAAGTGTTGGAGAGCGGAGAGTGGTGGCTGTTGCACGACAATGCACCGGCTCTCAAGTCCATTGTTGTACAGGAGTTCTTGACGAAAAGGCAAGTTGTGAGCATCAACCACCCTGCGTACTCACCTGATCTGTCCCCCCCCCCCCCAGACTATTTTTTGTTTCCCAAGCT
>NW_011967099.1:9077-20826 GCF_000949405.1 Vollenhovia emeryi
TTTTTTGTTTCCCAAGCTAAAATTGAAGATGAAGGCACACCGATATGAGTCAGTAGAGGCGATTGAAAAGGCGGTGACAAAGGAACTGAACAGTATTCCAGTGGAGGCGTTCCAGAAGGCGATGATGGACCTGAAGACTCGTTCTAAGCGTTGTGTCGAATTGGCGGGAGACTATGTAGAAGCTTGATATTAAAGAGGAGTCGATACATGGCGTTGTTTGATCTGTGTGCGACCAGTCCTTTTTCAATACACTGTGTATCTGTACTGAGATGATTTATGTGATCTCGGTAACGCACTTGGATTGTTTTGATCATCTACAATGTGAAAATGAATGGGTTGAATAGAAAATTGCATATTAATTTGTACATAGACGTATATTCAAGTTTTATTTGAGAAGACGCTTGGCTTCGTATAATCATAAGAAATAACACGTGTGTAACTTGTGCGTTGTCTCAGAAAATTCCCGAGAGTTTTATAGATACAGAACTATATTAAAAATAGAACTTGTCGAATCTCTACGTCTCAAGGTTTTATACAAAAATTGTCATGTATTTATATCATTTGTATATTGTTTTGTAAAGAAACTGCTTCCCTATGATATTGATCATTACATTAACACAATTATTTCATGTACAAGAGATACAAATTTCTTGTTTTGTATGAGTTTCAAACAAGAGGTTTTCGCAACAGCTAAAATCATACGGCAATATTTAGCAAACGTGCAATATTCTTGTGTCATTATTCAAGCAGCATTACAATTATTACATTCATATCACAATTCAAGATTTTACGAAAGGATTATATATTTATTTCAAGTGGAAAAAATTATTCATAAGAGGCTTATGAGACGTGAATGTCTTATAATTTCGATTAACATTTTATCAAGTCTATTTGGCATTGTATGCCAAATTTTTCAACCTAAATGTATCGCAATAAAATCCACAGTCATTGCAACTGGCTGTGATCTCTGATGTTTTATGCTTCGTGGCAGTTGTTGTTTTTTTTAATAAAGACCAGCGTACTACAATATTATTTAAATGTATCTTTCTTTTGCAGATCAGTGAAAATCTCAGAAACCTTTTTATAACATGTCGGACCTTACGACAAAGGACAGATACAGCTTTGATAACATGAGCGCCGGCAGATTGCCGACGCAGAATGTCGCACTGCCAAAGTCTCAGCCAGTGCGTCTCAAGGCGCTACTGCATTGGTGCGAGAACGACGAGGACGACGACGACGAGAGCGAGAAGAAGTCCGACCGGTCTGAGGACGAGTTGGATCTTGACGAGCCTGTGCCGCACGACGATTCTGCCGAGGATGCTCTACAGGAAATGCTTGTACCTAAATCGGGCATCGATTCCTCATTGAACGAGTCATCAGACGAAGTCTTCAAAATTACATCGCCGAAAGAAGTTGTGGCTAGCGCTCCTTCTGTACAAAGAGAAACAAGCTTTGCAACCGATAGAGAGCAATGTAGAGTTAGCGATGTGAGCGATCCGAGTAAACTAGAGCTTTGTAGCTCTAAACACGAAGAAAACACGCAGGAGTATCACAGTGGGACGTTTGCTTCGAGGAATCAGGCTGACACCGCTCACAATCGCTCGACAAATCTAACGTTACCCCCGTCGTCGCTTTTGGTTTACAAAGGGGATTACAACACGAAGCTCGATACGAACAGGAATCTGCAACCGATCCCGAACGCTCCGACGGACTCCACCGGCTGCGCGTTTCAGACGTCCGAGAACCCGATGAATTCCGCGAGATATAGCTCGCAAAAGAATATCACCAAGTACGAAGCGGACGGGAAGTACACGCCGGCGAAGAGTACGCGGTGCGCGGAATTTAGCACACCCTCGCTGGGGGAAGCGAGTAAGTTGACTATGATCAATCGCCTGATCTCGGAAACTCCGTTGAAGCACGCACAAGCCAGCGTGCATCCGAGTCCGTGCACGTCGCACAAGCAACTGTTCCAAACTCCGCATAATAAACTGGCTGGCGATCCGACAAAGAATCATGTCCAGACTCCTTCCACGATATTGTCCAGCTGGTATTATAATAGACACACACCAATGGAGGGCAAGAGCTTCGTCGCGAGGGACCACGTGCAAATGCCCAAGAATACGATTCATACACCTATCGTAGAGACACCGGAGTTGTCGAGGTTCGTGGTGTACTCTGCAACTTTGCATTAAAGATAAACAATATTTTAATTTTATTTATATAGATTTTTTTACTCAAATAGTATCATCGGTGATTTTTGTCGACCGTGTCTGGCAATTAAAATTCTTATTGCGAAAAATTTATTTGCGTAATATTTTTCGCAATAAGAATTTTAATTGCCAGACACGGTCGACAAAAATCACCGATGTTATTAATTTATAATTACTGCTGGCGACTTGAAGAATATTCTTAATAGTTAAATAGTATCGATTAATCGTTATGGAAAGTAATATTCTTGTTTAGGATTTGAGTTTTATTGCTCTTTGCATCGAAAATGAAGTGTTTTTTTTTTCATTTGAATAGTTGCAGCGAATATTAATTTTGAGTTTTATTATTTAGGTACTTCGGAATGGATCCAAAAAACGTAAAGCGACCTTTAACGGATGCTCCGTTGGTGCACGGTGATTCCTTGGCTCATCCTCTGGGATCAAAGCCGCTTCCGTTGCACACGCGTGTTGAGACAAAAGGCATCGTGTCTGAGTCACAGTCGCAGGAGGATAGAAGTAAAAAGACGGTTGGACTATCAGATATAAAATTAATGCAGACAGAAACAAATTGCGATAGTGGTAAGTACTGCAGTGCAAGTTATATGTAATTAATCTGTCGTGTAGTTTGTCGTGCGTTATATTCAGATCTGAAATCGGCGAATCCTAGCGAGGAGGTGAAGGAGAACAAACAGTCTACCATACTAGGAAATGGTCGGAAAACTGTACAGGACAAAAATGAGGGTAAACCGATGATAATCGGTTCCAACGCCGACGTAAAACTAGTACAAAATTCTCGAAACTACAGCGAGAAGCATAACGTCGTTGCGAATGCGGACTGCAAGAGTCACTCTGTCCGCGAGAGGCAATGCAAGGAGATGCAACAGATCGCGGATAAAGTGGCAAACGTGCAGTTCACCGTACCGTCGAATATTCCTTCGCAATGTCAAGGCAAGACGTTGATCGTGAAAGGTAAAGAGTACTCGATCCTAGGCACCATCGGTCGCGGAATGTGCGGCGAGATTCTGCGAGTGCAGGATATATCCTGCGGTGAGTTGCGCGCTGTCAAATGCGTCAACTTGAGCAAAATGGACAAGGACTCGGCCCAAGGTTGCCTAGACGAGATCTCCATGTTGCATAAGTTGCAGGCACCCTGCGTTATTAAAATGTTCGACTAGTGAGTATCGCGTTACATTACAAGCACTCAATATCTTGCCGTGAAAACATTTTCGAGACATCTTACAAGTAAACCTACCCAAGTGGCGACACCGATTTTTATGAGTGTTGAATATGTTTTTCAGCTCACAACAAGGAATACATTTTTTTTATACATACGCACTTTTAGGTGGTAAAATATCCCTTTGAAGAAAGTTTAATTTTCTCTTTCGGGGTGAATATTGATGAAATTATACGTGTTTCTTATTTTAAGCTGAAAAACAACATATTCAACACAAAAATCGGCATGTCTCCACTTGGGTAGGTTTACTTGTTAGTGATGTTCAATGAATATTAACGAGGTATTCGCCTCTAATGGTTCTCGTTAATTTTGCCCAATTATTTCAGTCAAATTAAAGATAGTATGGTTTACGTGGTGATGGAAATGGGCGAAACGGACTTCAGTCGATTCCTGAAATCCATGTCTCAAGAGAAGCAAATATCCATTGTCATGATTCTATATTACTGGGTTCAAATGCTTACGGCTGTAAAACACATACACGAACATGGTAAAAATAACGTGCCTCGTTGCATCTAATCGTTCCGTTTCGTCTATATCGGCCTGTGATTAAGTACATCTTTGTGTTTAGGAGTTATTCATTCGGACTTGAAACCAGGGAATTTTGTACTAGTGCGAGGCCGGCTGAAATTAATAGATTTCGGAATTGCCTCCAGTATAAATTCAGATATGACATCTGTTGTAAAAAATAATCCGATTGGTACGTTAAACTACATCAGTCCGGAAGCCTTGATGGACATTGGTGGAAGCTCTGACTCGCCTACGCACAGTGTTAAATATAAGGTAAAACGAGATAATAACTCAAAATGTATTTCTTTACGATTATTCAAAGAAACGAGAAGATGACTCGCGCGCGCGCGATAATAGAATGTCTCGATTTAAAATGAAATCAAGATTACAAGCTATTTAATTGCACATAACTGGATTATAAGTCTATAGCTCAATATTAGGGATCAAAAAGATTGAAGATTTAAACTGAAAATACATACGCGGGAGTGGCTCAGATGTTTTTCTCTCCCAACAGATAAGTTTCAAGTCCGACGTGTGGTCATTAGGATGTATATTGTACGGTTTGGTGTACGGATACACGCCTTTCCACCATATACGTTCTCAGTGGGCGAAGGTGAACGCTATAACTAATCCGAAACCGAACATTTCGTTCCCGGTCACGACAAACGGCGAAGACCGTCAGAATTGTGAGCGCGTGCCGCCCGTTTTAATCGACGTGATGCGGAAGTGTCTTCAGCACGATCCGAGAGCAAGACCCACGGTGTCGCAACTGTTGCAGGTGCAATATATGCCTACCACGCAGAATACCGTACAGACCTTGCCCCTCAATCTCCCGATGAATGTCCTCATGAAGATAAAACAGGCTGTGAACGAAGACGAATGGCGACTGTTGGTCCAGGTATGAGCTTATTAATTTTTGTCCTAAACACTTTTTTGGAAAGATATTAAAAAGCGCGTTTGTGAAGAGATTTTTCTAGTGCAAAGAACAATCCCCATTATCACCTGGAGATGCAGTTATCATGTTATATTTAGTTATAAATACTTTGCAGTTTTTATTTAAAAATTTTGAAAAATTATAAACATGAACTTTTTATACAGTATTTGTTGTTATATAAGTAAATATTATACGCATTTTTTTGGTTCTATAGCAAGACGTGGTATTAGACTGAATATGGAGATTGTTGCTTTCAGCCCTGACTTTGAGTTGCCCGTAAAACATTTACGATATTTGAAGTTAGCAACTAAATAAACAATCTAATTAAATCAAAATTAACAACCTGTTTTATTATGGTTTTTTTTTCCAGGCATTGGACGCAAACAGACATACGTTATGATATTGTAATAATAACTTGTCGATTAAAACTGATGTACATAAAAGCGTTTGTATATACATACATATAAGACAATGTAATCCCATCAATTTGTACAACTGATAGAAACAAAAGCAAATGCGGTATTTTGTCTTACTAGTATCGCGATCAATGAATTATGCGCATTTTAATATTTAAACGTAGATGTCGAACGCTAAAGAAACAGTATAACGTATCGGTTTTCTCGTCGTACAGATATGCCATATATAAAACACAAAGTCTTTATTCTTCACTTGAAACATGAACATCATTCTCGACTCCTACCTCTTCCATGACACTGATAATAACGGCCCTTTTCTCACGATACATTGCACTCTCGGCGTCGTGATCGCGCCGCGTACAGGATCAATGCGTGAGCTGCCAATATTGCAACAGTCTCTCGCCCTTTGGCAGCGCCATAGAGCTCGGTCTCTCGAACGTCAGCATGATGTCTTTGACCTTGTTCTTCAATTCGTTCTCGAAGAGATGGCCGCCAGTACGCTCCAATGCAGATGCCATGTCGTATTCAACCGAGGGCAGTGGCTCGCGAATAAAACGTGCAGCGGTGGCGATGCTCGGTAGAACGTGCCACTCCAATGCCCGGATCTCCCAGAGGCTGCTGAGCAATGCGTTACTCAGCAACGGATCGCGCTCCTCCATGAGAAAAGGATCGCCCGCTCCGGTGCTTTCGTTCGAAGGTACCTCGCCGCCTTGCGGGTGATCGAGCAGCCTCTTCAGTCCTGGATGTCGGAGCAACAGGTTGCCCACGAAGAGCAGGATTATCAGGATGTCCTCCGGTGGCGCGACTAACGTTAAACGCGCAAGTCGCTTCGCGAACGCCGCTACTAATGTTTCCGGTAGATGTCTGACAAAAAAGGAACGAATGTTCAAGTGATTTTATACAATGCTAAATTTGGTTCTTTTTATTCTCGACTTCTATAACGCGGTACTCAAGATGCGGTGTAAAATACTTACGTCGAACTGAGAAACAGATCGGACAGGTAGAACAGACGAGCCTTGTATTTCGTATGAAAGATCTCGGGCTCGAACATCGAATACAATTTGGTGAAAATGTTTGGGTATTCTAAATTGTGCTTGGTGACGAGTACGAATACACCTTGCAGCGCGAGTACACCGACGGGACCGTCCGCGTCTAGGGAGTCCATCAAAAAGTCGGTTAGCAGTACCGGTTTCTCTAAATGCGACATGATTCGTTCCAACAAAACTATTAGCAACTGTTTGTGTAACTGCGGCGTTAATTCCCAGTGCATAACGCAGGCCCAGACTTTGTTCAATACGCGCTTAACGTTTGATTGATCCCATGTAAATGCATCTACGAAAAAAATTTAAGATACGTTGATTATACAGAAATTTCAACATCAGTATAATGCACACCGCAAAAATTAGGGGATCACTTTTTTTCCCCCCATAAAAACAAAGGTTATTTTCAACTGGCTATACTTTGTTGAAAATGATCCAATTTTAATCGCCGAAAAAGCATTTTGAAGGTTGAAGTTTCAACTTTTAAAATCTTTGGCAGATTTATTTAATTTCAATTCAATTCAAAGTTATGATATTAAAAAGCGGCACCCGACAAATTGCAAAATTTTTCTTCAAATTTGGCAAGGCGCACGAAGTGTAAAACAAATCGGAACAAAATTTCGTTTATTGCGTCGTAAAGCGCGTAGACTTTTCTTTTCAATTTGCTTTTTTGAAAATGATTCTACGATTTTTTTTCACAGAGTTATTCCGTAGCAAAGCAAAACCCGTCCTGAACACTTTGACCGCCTATAAAAGCCGAACCATTTTTCTGTTGAAACAATTCAGTAATGATAAAGAAAAATATTGGGCACAAAGAAAAAAAACAATAGAGCGCCACCCACTTCTCTCCAATGTGTAAGAACAAAGTAATCCCATAATTTTTTTGCGGAGTGTATATGTATATAGATTATATTACCTTGTTGCGGTCCACACAAAAGTTCATTATTGTCCGACATTCTGGATTCTGAAATATACAGTCATTTGAAATGATACTATTTGCATTTATAAAAATGTCAAATAAAGTAAAGTATTAAATTAATAAATAGAAACAAGAGAATCTAAGAATCTATTGAGCGCCGAGCAGTAGCTAATTAGTCGCCGTACATGACGCAGTTTGCAATATTGCATAGTAAAATCGAAGCGTAACTGCGACGGATTATTTCACATAACAGTGCAGAAGTGATATAATTTCCAAATAAGAGACACACCTTCTTCTTCTTTTGGCAGTGGTATTTTGTCTATAAGTTCCAGAAGATTCTTAATGTAAATTTCTTTTGGTTGCCTTTTCGGGGTGAGAGAGGGTAGGCATCTCCATGTATAATACAAAACGTCCGGGTATCCGGTGATCTCTTGTAATCTCGATATTAAATTGGTACAATCCTTTTCGGGAGATAATAGAGTCATCAGGATAGGCTTCAAACGATGCAGAGGAAAGTGATATCCCGGATTGTCGCGCGGCTCCGTTGGCGCTTTACCCTCTTCCGCCATCAGCTTCATCGCAGTCGTGAGGGCTTGCAGTTGAACGGCTGACCGATTCTTCTCCATAGACGCTAGTATTTTCTTCCAGACTTCCTCGTAGCAATGTCTTAGCCAGGTGGTATAGCGAGATTCTGGGCTAGGTTCTATTTCGTACGCGGTATTAAAGTACAAATCTTTAAGGTCCGGATTTTCGTCCTCTGGTTAACGTTTAACCAGAAAATGGAAACCAAGACTAAATGTAGAAAAAAGAAATTAATAACAAGCAACTCCAACGTGATTTCTTGTTCAAATTTAGATACAAAATCTACAGAAATCTTTCGCTAGTGTAACACGAAATGTGCACGATAGCAGGTTTGTTCCTTTCATAGCTGCAGTATGTATACTGTGCTTTCTTAAAATAAAGAAATGCACAACTAGACATCCAGGACAAGAAAAAAAATCCAAGAAATTTAGCTGCAAGGTGCGAGAACTTAATCTCTTAATCTGTTCCTATCCGATCTACAACCAACGTAAGAAATCTGTTCAATCTTACCCGAAATGGTGAGGGATATCGTACGCTCCATGTACATGTCGCCGCGTCTGAGCAGCTCCACGAATATCATTTCTATCGTGAGGAGGCACGTACAGGTGGACTCCTGCAAGTAAAACCGGAAGTCCTTAGGGTGCTTCAATTCCAAGGGCATGAAACGTGTGCGCGAGCGCACGAGACGCGTCTCTACTCACGTCCCAGTGGCAGATTATGTCCAGCAGGTTGTTGGCGTGCTTCCGCGAGGTGAGGAACTCGAGGGCGCGATGCCGCAGCATCCTCGACATCGCCCGCGGCCCCATGCAGGCGCCCGGTAAATTCGACGCGTCCGTCATTACTGGTCGATCTTACCACTCTCCGCGCTCGGGAGAGACCTCGCGGGATCCACGTGGACGGCGTGGACAGCGGCAGGTAGCCGTGAACGATCTACGATGTGGCCAGCTGGTGCCGCTACTCCTCGCGGAGCCTCGACGAGTCGTCTTCGACTTAAAGGCGACTGTAAAAAGTCACCATGTCTGGTCCCGTCGTCGCCTACGTAAGGTTAGGTTGGGTCAAGACGAGGTTAGGTCGAGGCATGCGCCGCGCGTTGTTCTAAGGCTGGATTCACAGCGTAAAGCCCGTATCAGACTACGGATTGAGATTGGGATTAGATTGAAATTTGACCAGAGTAAAAGTTACTGAACTTAAGATTAGTAAACTTTACTGTGATTGGTTAAATTTCAATCTAATCCCAATCCCAATCCGTAGTCTGATACGGGCTTAAGGGTCATTAAAGTAAGATATTAGTCCCAGATTTAAATTTCGCGCTTTATCATCCTGCGTTGGCGCTTCGATCTCCTCATCGCGGGATTGGCTCCTGCTCTGCAGCAGCCCGTTCATTGGCTGAAAGGCCACTGCGTTCTGTGATTGGGCTCATTGGGCTCAAGGTCCGAGAACCGATTCTAGCCGAGAGGTTCCGAGAGCGCACGAGACTCTCTCACGTTGTCTTTCGTTAGCTACGAGACGAGACGAGACGGAGACGGACGTGTCCCTGCCGTGCGAGAGATTGCCGGATGTACTATTCGAAATATATATATATACTTGGTTTAAACTCTGGGTTCTTCACTGACTCCTGGACACGAAGGTCGTCCCGCTCTGCTTCCATCCTGACAGGGGTCTTACAAATTGAAGGACGACTTTAACAAATAATACGATTGAACGGCTGGTTGACCAGGACATTTCACTGGGAGCTATCGAGAAGAGGAAAGCTCCCTTATTCAATCTCTTGCCACACATATCTTAATACTCATCAATCATGTTTAAACGTAAATTGCCAAAGGATTGGATTGCTGTCACTTCTAAAAGTCACCCGGATAGGGTGTATTACTTCAATGTGAGAACAAATAAATCTTCGTGGATTCAGCCAACGATGGATAAGGCCGACAAGGTACGTTACTTATATTTATTCCTTGTGCTATTTCTAAAACATTCTTAATTGTTCAAAACAATTCATTCAAAACAAAACATTCGTTGTGCAGACACCTTCGGCAAATAGGTATAAAGTTCACAAGGAGAAGCATCGTGGTGCAACAACACCCGAGGACAATGCGTTCCGTCAGTGTCCATGTGATAGACTCGTAGAGACCCCGCAAATGAAGGCTCTTAGAGCAAAGATGCAGCAGAGATTAGACGCCAAGAATGCTTCTGCCTCGTCCTCGAAAGCCTCGCACGCAACAACAGTGGAACATAAGAAACAGAGTTTTTCTTCAAGAAGGAGGAGTTTTTCTCCAAAGTCTAGAGATGATAAGTCGGTAACATCTCGGGACCAGAATGATAATAAAGTAACGTGCACGCCACAGATGCGAGTCCTTTACACAAAGATTGAGCAGAGAATTTCCAGAGCGTCTTTAAGCAAAGTAACAAAGGACGATACTAGAAACACGCAACAAGATCGGAATGTCACAAGTCAGAGGTTACAGAGGACATGGGAGAAACGAGAGAGAAATGCAGGACACCAAGAGAGTATTATTCGGAATAAACGTGATATCTCGCAGCATGACAAGAATCAAAATGTTCAGGAATCGCACAGTCAAAATGTTCCAGGTAAATGCACTTGTTTAGATTTTTATTTAAGTGTTATTATGTACTGTTGTACTGACAATTATAATTAATTCTGCGCTTAGGAGAGAGACAGAGAAAAGCAGTCTTAAGGAAAAATCTGGCGAAAGACTGTATGCAAAGAATAAGAAGAAATTTGAGTATAGATAAGGAAAGATTTAAGGAAATGTGTCATTCCGATTTACTCACCAAGAAAACTTCACAAAAGTTCAGCGGATGTTTACCTACTTCGTCCGGTAAGCACATAAAATTTTATATCTAATATTTTTTAATCTCTTCTATAATAAAGTTTCGAGATATTTACTTCAACTTTTCACTCTGCTTTGTGTTTACAGATAACGACAACTTGGAATCGACACGTGTTCATAAAAGTGTTGATAATGCACGACTTAAAAGATTGCATAACAGAGTGTTGAAAGAGGGAGTGTACAAAAGAAATGCTACATTAAGCGACAGTAAGTCGCAAAGTAATGTACAGCAAAAAGGTAATGCACCGGTTACTCAAAATATGACGAGAGACAAATTAATAGAACAGACTGCTCAGGAAGTTCTGTATGAAGAAATGGATTGGGAGCCAATGAAGGATGAAGAAATTGCGTTAGAGGTACTGGTGTTACTAATTAATTTGATTAAACGATTATAACGATTTATATTGTAGACTAAATTCATATTATGAATGTGTTCGGCCGTTGTAATCGTGTATCTTCTTCCAATACTGAACATCTTCATTTTGCATGAAAGTTATTGTAAATAAAATTAATATTTAAAATATATATACTTTTTTTTACATAGGTGGAAGTTGTGAGAGCCCAAATTGATAAAGACACTCGTGTGGAAATCAACTATATGTCAGAAAATATCGTAGAGTTGACACAACCTAACGAGATAGAATCACATGAAAAAAGTCCACTGTACATTGTTGTCGACACAAATGTGTTTCTATCAAATCTAGAAGTTATTGAAAGGGCAAGAGACACAACCTTCAAGAATTATCCACGTCCTTTCATTGTAATCCCATGGACTGTGATTTGTGTAAGTACAATGTATATGTAGATACATTTTATTGATTCCCCTTAGGGTTACAAGGCGTTTTTGAAGGAACGTGCCCAAACCTCTTATAACACCTCTCTCTATGTCCACTTCTCTATTAGCGTTTTCGACTGACTGGAACTGACATGGGTTTTAGCGCTCCCGGAGCGATTAACCCGTAGATACTAGGAACATATGTTCGACCGAAAATGGGTTATGAACCTGGGTTAGGTTCTAGTTACAATATTCTTTTCAATTTTATGATAAAATCGAAATGTTT